>NC_089741.1:16539098-16596598 GCF_040412425.1 Macrobrachium rosenbergii | reverse complement strand
TCATTTTGTTAAATAATTCTATTTCTCTTTATGAAACAACCCTTACTTCACCAAGTACACTTTTTTCTTTCCATTTGATACAGTGTGAGTACGAATCATTACTTTCATATTTATCCCTTCATCAGACACTAACGAACTACCCCTCGCGCCCACTGGCACTAAATACGACGGGCCGCCGCCACCGTATTGGGAAGGCGTCGTGCTGAATTTCACTTGCGCAGAGGGTCTCGTGTCAAAAGGCGAACTGAACACGACTTCCACAACCTTCAACGGAACGGACTGGGTCCCTCTCGAGCTGGAATTCGCTTGCTTTAACGGTACGTTGTTCATTACACTGCGAAATAGTCTCTCGTTATATTTTATCAAATGCAGGAGCTGTTCTGAATTATAAAATAGGATTTATCAACAGAGAGCTTAGAGTTAAACAGCAGTTATATTATAATATTTAGGACTCCGAATGATAAATGTACTATGATGCAGAAGAATGGAATTTGACATTGAAATAGAACATATCTCTAATCTTCCCGTAAGGAGGCAGTGCACCTCATAAATTGAACTGTAGGCATTACTTAAGGTTCTTCGCAGCGTCCCTTCGGCCCTTAGCTGCAACCCCTTTCATTCCATTTACTCTACCTGCGTTCATATTTTCATTCTTCCATCTTAATTCCACCCTCTCTCAACAATTGATTCTTATGTAACTGCGAGGTTTTCCTGATGTTGCACCTTTCAGATCTTATTACTGTCAATTTCCGTTTCAACGCTGAATAACCTCATTGGTCCCAGCGCTTGACCTTTGGCCTAAATTCTATATTCAATTCAGTTCTATTCTATATCTCGAAACAAAATTTAAATCCCAAATCGAAGCAGAAGTATACCGTAAAAAAATGATAATAATAACCCTATGGACAGAGCTACCGTCCAGAAGCTCGACTAAGGTATCTTCACCCTGAATATGCCTACTTATATGGGGGCAAGTAGTGAGGGAGGCTGCCAGAGGCTGGACGATAGCCTAAATGTGGAGTTTATTAATGTAGGCGAACATTTTGGCACAACAATAATGGACATTCATTACGCTTTGTTACATAAAAATTAAACATTTACCTTTATGCTTTTAAATTCACTTGCAACTTACAAAATGTCTCTTATTTGGCACTGAAATTGTAATACTGATCTTCTTTAGCCTTTCACGTCAGTTTCTCGAAGCATAGTTCTCAATTACTTTGAAATCATCTTTACTTCTTCCTAGGACATGTTTCAATAATTTCTCAATGAACGGGTACTGCTTTCTAGAAATACAATTTCAATTCCATTCTTTTCCGTCAGGTAGACATGACTAAACATGCAAGAATTGATCTTTTGCCTTTATTACAGTTTCGAAGTTGGAGAAAAAAAAAGTTAAAACTTCAAAAACTTCATGACGATCATTTTACAGATAACGAATTTAAAGGCGACGTCATTTACCTTTTAGAAGTTATCAACGAATTTTCCAACTCTAGACACTTCTCTTCTCTGGAGCCCTGTTTTGGTTTGTTGGTGATGGTCAGCTTCTCTCTGTGCTTATGAAGAATGTCATTTGAGAACATTTTCCTTCCTGACACCTGATTCTAAAATTATATATATATATATATATATATATATATATATATATATATATATATATATATATATATACACACACACATATATATATATATATATATATATATATATATATATATATATATATATATATATATATATATATATATATATATATAATACATACAAATATATATTATATATATATGTATATATATATTTTCTTTTTTATTCCGCGTCACGTTCGACTTGTCACGAGAGGAATGCAAGGGCTTCCTTCAGCGTGTGTAATTTAGGAATACGTAAATGTCACGGTAAGTAGTGTAGTCCTACTGTACACAACTGTTTATACGACTCATAGTAATAAAGTCAACAATGTAATATATATATATATATATATATATATATATATATATATATATATATATATATATACTGTATATAGTATTCGCCGGTAACCATAATCATCATTTATTTCAAATAATCCAGACAGTATGTCTACATGTTCTTTCAAGTGTGTCATGTTTACTTATTCTTTCGAATATTCCATTTGATGTGCCTTCACGTTTTCTTCGTGACGACACATCACCCATATCATACATTTTTCATTTCCTCTGAAACTTTCCTAATTCCGTTCTTCTAACTTCGCAGCTTTTAATCCTTTAATGTTTCCGCGTATAGCCATGGTTATATTTAGTTTAAGGTATATTTAAAAATCTATTTTTAATAAGTACCTGTAAATAACTGTGATTAACTTTGTTACATTATCTGTATTGCCTTAGAAACATAAAAGTAGCTTAGTGTATGTCGAGTATTATTGGATGAATCCTGTTAATCCGCGCTGAGAATTTCTATTTGCACTCATGAGAGTCTCGAAGTTGTTCAACAAAACGGAGTAATTTCCCACAACTATATCATGGCTACCCACTTCTGGAACATACCCGGCCCAGCACTTTTAGTTTACAGTGTTTTTTCAAAGCTGTTGTACTACATTTCTGCGAACGACATTAGAAAAGTCATAATAAAGGAATGAAAAGTATAAGGTCTCGCAGGATTTCATACGGAAGCATAAGCAACTTACGCCGAGAAAAAAAAATGTATAAAGCGGAAATGTAATTTTATCCACTATAAACTATACCCTCGCCTTTGTTCCTTTGCATTGACATAAATACGGCTGTCTATTCCTCAATGGTGAATAATAGTAATAGCAATGAAAATTTCGTAAGGTCAGCAGTTATATCTCATGTCTTTATTATGCCAGAGGCATTATTTCCTCTCTTTGTACTAAGGTTTTTGTCTATGACCTATAAGTTTGGCATAAAGCCTTTATGATACAATGAACAGTCTGTGTCTGTGGTGGCATTTCTTTATTAAATTAACTGCTGGCTATGTTGCAGATAGCTCTGTGAAAACAGAGGCATTATTAGGTAAAGAGAAGCTGGTGATTTGGAGCCATCAGTGTAAATTGGGTAATGTGATACATACGCAGTTTAAATATGTAATGGCCCGAACTCCCTATCTGGCGTAGAATGGTTTGAATTGCCATGTCATGTAACATGACTGCCTTATCGCTAATGACGTAACTCAAGCCTTTCCTGCAATAAAACATGTAGTACAAATACAGCAAGCTGATTCTTTGGATGTGGATGTTATGTTATAGCACATAGTCAAGTCGACCTCGAAAAGAATGAACTTCATGGATGCTTGTGTCCTAATCGTCGTTGTCAGATATAAGGAAGGTTTCCATTAGGTGAGGCCAGTGCCAGGACGAAAAGGTAAGCTTAAAGATATACAGGATGTGTATTTTAGTACCTCGGTATCCAAAGCAGAATATTTTATAAGACGAAAAGAAAGCAGAATATATTTACAAGATGAAAGGGAAGCAACAACAAGTCACATACCGGCAACCGAAGAAGAATAGGACGGGGGACCCTAAACACCCCTCGACATCTCAACCCACTACCTCCTGTCACTTCACAAGACCGTGGTGAGTGTTTACCCATAGAGTAGTTAATTATTTTTTAAGTCACGAATACCCTTTTCTTTTTGCATCTGTTTTCTGTACTATCAAGTTAAATTGGAATCACTTGATTGGTTAATTACGTTTTTTGTGCATCGCCTGCGACCCTACCCATAGAATTGCATTCAAATGGAGGTAATAAATGACGTAAAGATATTCATAGAATTATTTTTTTCTCATTTGGGTGATATACGTAAATCTTGAATGATAGGTATGACAAAGTTCGAAGTTTAAATACACACGTGTATTATTTGAAACAGCAGTTTTAGGCCGCACTAGTACTATTTAGTGTATAATGTAATTGATAACTGTGCTTTTATGCTGTTATGTTGTTTAGTACTTGGGTAATTTTTTGTTGGTGTTTTGTTAGATGTCTCTTGGTGTAATTTGTTTTTTTTATTATTTAACTTTTCTTAGCAATAAACAGTTTTGGTTTTTTCGGAATTGATTTTTGCCTTTGAATTTACACATTTTTTCGCAGTATATAGTAATTGGCAGTGACTGGTTTTCTCCTTAAAATCTGTATACACATCCTACATTCTTCTTCCCCCCCCCCCCCATGAGACTGGCCGACTGCAGACTTGAAAATAAAATACAGGCATATCTGTTCACTAGTTGACAATGGGTGAGAAACTCAAAGCTTTTATTGTGGATGTTGCTGGCCATATCACTGGTTTCAACTGCCGTCCCCATTAAAAAAAAAAAAAAAAAAAAAAAAAAAAAGAGCAGTAAAAATACAAAAAGCGAGCATTCTTTTTATACTCTTGTAATTTGCCATTTGTCAGAAGCAAATATCGAATTGTTTATTATTTGTCATTACTAAAGTGGTTTGTCACTGGTCTTACAGCACAGCTGTCTTCCTTCATTCCTCAGATTTTTTTTTTTTTTACTTTTATTTAAAATTAACAAAATTACGATATTTACATTATTTCAACAATTAAAATGTTGAACACTAGAATTTTTTTGTTACAGTTTTCTTAAATTTTTCCCCATACATAATTAACATCATAAACCATCTCACATAATTTAATCTACCCCTAAGAAAACAAAAAGTTTCATCTTCAGAAAGCTTCTGCATACGGCTTATCCATATGCAATACACATAATTACAAATAAGAAGAACTGCAGAGTTCCTGTCTTTTTTACATTCAACTTTAATGTCTAACATTAATAATTTTATCCATTCCTTACTTTCTACAGAACATAAAACCTCAAATTTACTCCTGAACCATTGAAAAATATTTTTGACTCTTTTACAAAAATAAAATATATGAAGTGTATATTCTGTTTGGCCACAGAACTCACAATTACCATCTTTCCTGATCCCCAGCATCTCTAGTCTTTCATTAGTAGGTAACCTTTCATGTAGGTACTTAAACGTAACCTCTCTTTCTCTTAAGCCAATAATTGGATTGTTAACATTCTCCCATATTCCACTCCACTGTAGCAATGGGTAGTTCGCTTCTACCAAGGGTTGAAACTTAACAAATATCGTCTCGTAGACATCTTTGCTTTTCATGTTGGGGAATTTTCTGTGTTTATGTATTTTTCTTACGTTTTCTACCACACCAGAATAGTACAAGGAAGATGCATATGATAACTCACCGTAACTTTTTGTTTCTATCAAATAACTTAACCTTAAACTACAGTAATAAATATTTAATGGTCTTCCTTCGAGTGATTCTTCAAGACTTGAGGCTGTTAAAATTGCAGCTGCTTTATGAAAAACATCTATAATACCTAATCCCCCTTCACTTTTGCGCAACAACAAAGTTGTTCTACGGATGGGCTGGTAACTACCACGCCATAAATACCTGAAAATTAAGGAATTTATTTTCTGTGAGTAGCTCATACTCAACGGAAGCGTATGAGATAAGTACCAAACTTTTGATAACAAAATGGAATTCACAATGATTGCTTTCTGAAAAATGGTAAGGCATCTGTTCGAAAGCATATTTATTGATTTCTCTAAATTGTGTACAACTCTATTCCAATTTATTTCTATCGTTCTTTTTGCGTTTTCACAGTAGTAAATACCCAGGATCTTAAGATTGCTTTCTGTGGTTAGCCAATTAATAGCCCAATCTTTTTTACTATGCCATTTTCCAACTCCACTTATAATACTTTTACTTTTATTTAAAAGTGCACCACTTGCTTTCTCAAAAACATTAATTTCTTTGGAAACTTCAAAAATAGATGAGTCAACCTTGCAAGCATCTGTTCCATTTATTTGGAAGCCTTGGTTGTACTATGTTTTTATTGTTCTTAATACTTAAATATAAGGGTTCCTGGTAAATTACATAGAGTAACATGGAAAGGGGACATCCTTGCCTCACAGATCTCATGACTGGAAAGGCATTACTCAACATTCCATTTATACATAAACGTCTGCAACAATTTTCATATATTTTTATTCATTTAATAAATACATCTGGAATGCCTAACTTATTCATAATTCTAAACAAAAAATCATGATGCACAGTATCAAATGCTTTATTCCAATCGAACTTCAGAACTGCCATTTCAAGACCCTTTTCATATGCACAATTAATAATATCCCTGATATTATTATTACAAGTCACAATTGACCTACCTTTAACACTACAAAATTGTTCCTCAGATATCAATTTATGCATTACCTCTTTTAATCTATTGGCCAACAATTTAGCTATAATTTTGTAGTCTACATTTAACAATGAGATTGGCCGCCATCCACTTAAAGCTTGATTATCACATCCTTTACTCAACAATCTTATTATACCCATATTTTCAAAAGAGCAAAACTGCTGGCTGTCTAAAACATGCCTCACAACCTCCAGAAAATCATCTTTAATTACATACCAAAATTCTTTGTAAAACTCTGATGGTAATCCATCTATTCCCGGCACCTTCCCTGTCTTCAAATTTTGTATTACATTTCCTAATTCAAACCTGCTTACACTGTAAGCTAAATTTTTACAGTCTGTTTCATTTAATTGACTACAACATAAGTTCAACAATTTCTCTTGACACTGAGTCTCCTTCTAATTTGCTGTACAACTCCTCGTAAAAATCTTTTGCATAATTTAAAACTGCATCAGTGGTTCTTAATACACAACCATTTTGTCCAATAATGTTCTGCATCAACTGATTACTTCCAACATTTTTCTCTCTCCTTAATAAATGAGCTGAAATTTTCTCTCCTTCAAAATTGTCTTTGATTCTTGCCCTTAATTTAACTCCCTCACAAATTTCATTTTGCATCTTTTCGATTTTAGCCCTTAATTAAAGAAGTGATTGCCTCAAAATCTGTACTTCCAGCATTGGCGCTTTGGTATAATGCTTTTAATCTGTACTGCATTAAGTTTATTAAACCATATCTCTCTGCTGAGATTTTCTTGGACATTTTAACAAAAAACACTTTACATTTTTCCTTACAATAGTTCCACCACTTATTAATGTCACTGAATTTATTTTTCTCTCCTTTTAAAAACTGCCACAGCATTTTAAAATTGTCTTTAACCTCATTTCTTGATAAAATGCTTACATTTAATTTCCACGTTCCTTTACCCGTTTTAGTTGTCAAACAGTTAAGACTAGTAATCACCATACAGTGGGGTGAAAATGCAACTGGTACAGTGGTACAGGAAGATTAAACAAACTTTTTACATACATTCCATCCATGCGGGAAGCATACTTCTCTTTAACATAAGTATATTCTGTCATCAAATTGTTATTTGCGGCATCTTTCACCCCAGTCGCCTTAATCAACTCTTTGAGATTTTTGTAAACTAAAGTTTTATCCCAAGTACTTACATCTTTTACATGAGTTACACAATTAGTCTCCTGCTAATATTATATTTTCGACATTGTGTCTCAAATAATACAGAAGTGTGTCATAAAAACTCTCCCTTTCTTTCTTCTTATTCGACCCAGAAGGGGCATAGACATTTAGTAAATGGATTACTACTACACCGATTCTTACCGGTAAGCTAAGTACCCTTCCCTCGTGATCCTTCTCTTGGCTTATAACAGTAATGGGTGACAAGCGTTTGCTGATTAATATGGCAACACCTCCCTTTAAGCAAGTAGTGTGGTTTATGAACACTTCATAGTATTTACTTAGGTGAGCTAAGGTGTTTCCGTCTTTAATGTTATGCTCTTGCAACATTATTACGTCTAATTTGTAAAATCTGGCAAATGAAACCAGTTTCATTTGCTTTCTTTAATCATTCAACCCATTAATATTTAATGTTGAAACAATCAAGGCCATGATATTTAGAAAAGTGGGCAGGCAAAGGAATATATCGGCAATTATACAACCAATTTCCGTCACTTTACGTTAGCCAGTTTCTTGTCTTTAATCTTAATCATTTTAAGTTTACCCCCTTTCTTTACTCTCACCACCCATTGCTGTTCCTTTTGTTCCTTAAATCTATCTTCAGCTACTGCTGAATCATCCATATAACTACTAGCTGATTCGTCGTCTGTTTCCGTAATTTCATCATTTACGTCCATTTTCTGTTCATCGTTAAAATTTTGTTTCGTTCAGCTTACTTAACGTAACACACACAACTTCGTCGTCTTCATTCACACTTAACTGGGAAAATTCTCGTGTATCTATACCGCTATTGTTAGCATCTCTTATGCACCTCAGCTATCACTAAAGTCGTTTCCATGGTTTTTTCCTCTTGGCTACCACTTAGCATTTCATTTATTTCTTCATATGATCCCTCTTGAATGCACCTCGCGTGTATTTCTTCCTCTTCTCCCGAATCTACGTCGTTGGCTAGTTGTATTTCTTCTGAAGGCATATCTGAAAGTTGACATGCGTGCTGGCTATCTCGCGCTTCGTTTCCCGTCCCATGTTTCTCAACGTCACTCTTGACTGTATCTTCCTCATTGATCTCATCAGAGTTTTAAGTTCCCTTACTCTCTTCTTCATTATTAAGTGCACTGTTCCGTTTAGCCTGAATCTCAGGAAAATCAGTCAGCTATATATGTTTATTCTATCATCCACTTCATAACATTCAGCAGCCATGTGATTCTCCCTACCACATTTATAGCATGTTTTTTGCTAACCGCTATGGTATAATACCACATTATGTCCTTGTATATTCAGTGATGACGGTATGCTCCGCTTCAATTCCATCCTTGCTGTGCGAGTGCCATTTAATAATCCCTCAGCTTTCCCGTATGCAAACCTGTTCCGTCTTATTCCAAACACTTTCCCGTAATTCCCAAGAATCCTTTCCAAAATGTCATTTTCCATACCCAAGGGAGCATAGCGAATCGATACATATGTATAATGTCTGCTTAAGTTAACAATTCGAACAGATTTCCCATTTCCTATATCAACATCTTTCTCATCATAACGTTCACAAAAAAGTGAAAAGCGGCAGACTTACTAAATTTCAAAACATACTTTTCTCTACTTAATTGTTGAAAACCAACGATATCATTATGATTTATTTTCAGTATATCAAAAACTACATCACAAACAGCACTATAGTCAGGGCTAAAGGAAAAAAATAGCCCTATGGAGTCCTGGCAAGGCGTGTTTGTGACTTCAACACAGCCCGAGGGCATGTTCTTTCCTTGGCCGTACGTCATCGATACTTCCCACCGCACAAACTTTGCCTTTTAAAATTACTACAACACACTATGCTCCAAAAATCCCAGGCCTGGTGTATCAACTGTCACTTCATACACAATCCTGGGGAAAAACAAGATTCGAAAGTCCTTCTTCCACTTGAAAAAGTCTGGTGTTTACATGCCGAGCTCTTCTTCCTTCCGGTACAAGTGAACTGGGCCGACTGCAGAGTGCAGACTTGAAAATAAAATACAGGCATATCTGTTCACTAGTTGACAATGGGTGAGAAACTCAAAGTTTTTATTGTGGATGTTGCTGGCCATATCACTGGTGTCAACTGCCGTCCCGTTTTTAAAAAAAAAGAGCAGTAAAAGTACAAAAAGCGAGCAGTCTTTTTTATACTCTTTTAATTTGCCATTTGTTAGACGCAAATATCGAATTGTTTATTATTTGTCATTACTAAAGTGGCTTGCCACTGGTCTTACAGCACAGCTGTCTTCCTTCATTCCTCATAAGATTAAAGGCTTCTGCAAATGTTTTTGTTTTTTACTTCTTTTACTAGGTTCATACTTTATTCAAGGAAATTTCCTTCAATCCAAAATTTGAAGGCTATTTCCGACGGAATCTCTTGGCACGAGCAGTTACAGATTCTCTCTCTATCTCTCCTTATCCACAGATGAATCAATTAAAGTCAAAATGTTACAGAAATATAAAACGGAAAAACAACTACTTTTTAATGGTGTAATATCTAAGCGTATTTCCGCGATGACAAAATGGTGGAATTGCCGTTAGCTGTGAAAAGAAAAAAAAAAGTGTTTGGACAGTTCGGTGAATTCATTACCTGTAATATAGTCGTCATTTTTTGTGCATTTTTAGTTTTTTTTTTTATTTAGTTGGAATGGGGGTCACTGGCCCTTAATTGAGTCAGTAGTGGTTGCAACCATGGTGAGCATGCCATGGGTTATAGTTATACTGTAGCAACCTTACCTCAAAATGGCTTGCTCAGAACTGTGAAGTTTGACACTTGCTGGAACAGTAGTTGAATTTGGTTGTATAGTGGCGTTTCCGTCAGTCTGCCTGTGTCGTTTTAGCCTCCTTCACGTATCCTTAAAAGCTAAAGAACGTTTCGGTGCTTAGGGCATGAACATTCGAGCGTCTTTCAGTTAAACAGCTAATAGTATTGTTTTTAATAATGTGTAAGTCATTAGGGTGACAGGCAAATATTTTAAGTAATAAATAAGGGAATTTTGTTTATGATTATTTTGTGTAGGACGAGGATAATTGTTGGCTTTGTGCGTTATCATAATTAGGCGATTAGCTTCGCTTGTTCCGTGAATCTCTGCGAGGGGAAATTACCTGGTCACAGCAGATTACGTCCCATTGGCATCTTGCATAAATAAGGGGGCTCCTATCCTAGTACAGGCAGGACTAAAAATTGTTCAGTGCTTGAGTCCAGCTACTTAATTAATACACGCATGATACACACTTAAACAATTCCCATGTTTCCTCGTTTTAGTCTGTGACGTGTCAAAGCTGGGGTCACGCTAACTGACTAGGCAGGCTATGACTGTACATGGTCATTTGAAGAAAGGTCCTGGGATTTTTCATTCAAGTAGACACAACAAAGCGCTATCACCTCCAATGTTTGTCGGCAGTGCAGTGTAAATCAATGTAATAAAGGCATAATTAATCTTTGTTAGCGCTGTAATTATAGTGCATATAATCTAGGAACACTTAGTTGTGAAGCCATAACCATCAGTTTTTAATGTTTACTTCCGAAACATGTAGCCTTCAGAGTTTTGTAGTATTATGTTAAAAGCTAACAGTTTTCCAACGGGCCTAGCTTTCAGACGGATAAATTTACAAATGAAATGAATTGCATAATTGTATTATTGGGCTCAGAGGTATTCAATAAGTCTCTAGGTTTTTTTTCTCTCTCTCTTTCTTTCTGGAGGTACTGTAATTCACTATGGTTCTAAACCTACGACAGCAAATAACGGTCAGATGGGCCATTACCAGAGCATTTTAAGTTTATCGGAATCCATTAATGGGGGCTTCGTTGACAAGGCATCGCTAGGTATTGTGAACTAACTAGTTTTGATATAGCATTTGTACTCGGGGTGACATTAAAGCATTGAAACGTTAATTATTCATATCTATATATGGTAATGATTAAGTAGTTGTTAGGCGCTGTTTAACAATTCGTGTGTATATTTTAGTTTGCTTAAATATCTCCAGATTATTCCCTTGAAGGATTTGTTTCATGATCTGCCTGTTTTGTAATTTAGCTTCCTGTATTACCCCTAGAAATACAGTTCTCACGTGCATGTGTATATATGTATATACTTACAGAAAAATTACCTGTATTTTCTTGCTGTACTGTTATGATTATCATCATTTTAAAAACCAAATATGACTAAATAGATACCTTGAAATCATGACAGGATAAAGGAGAGCTCGGTTAACATGGAAGTGTAGGAATTATATTCTCAATTGGATTGTCCGATTCCAGAGCTCCACACCAACTTTTTCTACTCATCATCACCTTACAACACGTACAGATTGCCATTAGAAAAGGGCTTGTGCTGGCGTAAGACCAGGTTGGATTCAAACCACTTAAACTAAAGATCGGCAGGCAAAACCTTCAGTTTCACTTTTTTGCAACAAAAAAAATCCTTATTATTACTGAATGTTACTGTATCTTGTAACATTTTGATATTAATGTGAGACATCTTGCAACTATTTAACGAGTGGCTTTTATGAACTGAAATAGTAGACAATTTAATTAAGGTTTGTTTTATGACAGTATTGATGATCATTTAGGTTTTGATTACTAGTAAATCACTATTTTACTCCTTTCTGATAACAAGTTGAAGAACCTTTGTCTAATCTTGCCTTCCACCAGCCAAGTCTCCAGCCAGTGAGAGAAGGCGATAGAAAAGGTTCCTTGGTTGCCTGAGTAGGAGGCCTCTGATTGGCCAAAAGAAAATATTTTGACGACTCCTCCAGCAGTTCGTTGACAGCCATGTAAGGAAACGGATGGTGTCTTACTACACTGTCCATTCTCAAACTGCGTATCCCTGCTTGCAATATTTCGTAAGTAAATGTTCCCCTTGTGCTATTAATTTGAACAAAATTTGTTAATATCATGTGATATTTAACAGAATAAGGGTTAATTGATAAACGTGTTTCATATCTGATGGGCGAGATTCCCAGTATTCCGTCGAGAGACCAGTGACTGTCTGAAGAATACGGCTTATTTTGAGCGTCTTTGCCTGGCAAATATGCAGCCTTCTGAAGGAAAATTTGTCAAGGAAATTTATCAGTGACATGATGTTTTTAGACATGGCAAGGAATCGCGAAGTTTTCATGTCACAGGCTGTTTGCATGTAACAACTGATTCTATGAAAGGTTGTTTGATTGCAAGTTGCAGGGTGTGATGCTATGCCAGCTCTTTATGCAATATCGTTTGAGTAGGGTATTGATGTCTTCTGTCATTGATTGTAGATCCTGGGTAAGTTTATAAAAGCTGGTTAGTTTTAAGATCTAATACTGTCTTGTTTACACGAGTACCCGTCATGAGGGTTTACTTGTATACTGACGTTTATGTCCGTGGGGACAGGTGACTCATTTGATTTTTCAAAGCTCGAGGCAGCAGCCACGCCCACCGGTTAGTCTGTACGTGTTAGCCATTTGAGAAAATTCATGGAGTTCTTATTTCCAGTTTTCATAAGTGATTCATAGCTATTTCTCTCTCTCTCTCGTATTTCAACTTTCTTCTGCAACTTAGTGTAATTTAACATGGGTACTAATTATTACTTTAAGTATCCTGATCGCTACCACGTTTTAGCACTGAGATGGCTTCTAAAGCCGAGGCTGTATTCTGTGAGATTACATGATGAGATCTTACAAAACTGTTAATGCCGCAGGGGTGAGGGTGACACTTTCCAAGTATTGTAAAATTTTCTGTAGAATTACGCGATGTAAAACTCGCCAAACTACCATTTAAAAGCGGCATTCCTGTATCAACTACTGCTTTGAAAGGTTAAGGGGTGTTATGAATTTATAAATTGCACAATAAAATCAAAGTGCAAAGTTGTCAGTCAGTATAGTATGTTACTTGGTTTAATTTAGCTATTCGAGGAGCTACATATTCTGCACAGTAAGTAGAGATTTGGTTTATAAACTTTTCACTGGTTGGGATTGTTTTATGTTGAGAAGATGAGACGTATGCATTCACTAAATAGTTGAGGGTTAACACACCGTGCTTATCTTTGTAAAGTGGACTTCGTTTTTCGAGTCTATTCATGGTTTTTAATTCTGCAACAACCGACAACTGGAGGATAATCAAATTTCATCGTAGTTTTTTAAAACATTGTTTGCCATCCTCGTTAAACAATGGTGGTATTTAAAGTTAAACAATCACTTATTTCGTTGCTAAGAATTTACTGCTGCTAATGCTAGCCATGCTTGAGCGCTGTTTTTGCCAATCATAAATGGCCCTACAGAGAAAATGTGATGGTGCCATACGGGAGGTGTTATATAGATGGTAAATCTGGACAACTGTTCAAGATACAGCCCCCACTCACAAGTTGTATCAAATAAATCAAAGTAGGAATGTTGGTTGGTTAAACATTTTTATTTGGGGGGGAGAGGGTGGGAATGGCGATTAACGACATGTCGGTTGCCTCTTAAAATTTTCTTGAATATATTTTATCAAAAGTTGTAACCGGGTTTGCATTTGACACTGTCACTGTTGAGTGGGTGGAAGAATGGCACACCTCTTACATTGAGAAATCGGACAGTTCGGACTAGTAGTAGTTATTCAGAACTGAAAGGGATGAGAGAGGAATCTCAAACGGGCGTAGGAAGGTGGATTAATGATGGCATCTTGCTAACATCGGGAGAGGAGCCTGAGAATGGTATTTAGCTGTTGATAACAATGAAACTTCCAACAAAGAAGAAAGTTTGCAGATCAGACTTCTGGAGGATTTGTGAAAGTACCAACTGATCAACTTTGAAGGAAAGGCATACAGTAGTTTAACAAGACGGGGATTCGGTCACAGCTGTGCATCACATATTATGGTCAACACGTTGAAGACATTGCCGGTAGAAACAGAAATGATTAAGGTGGTTTCGTGCGCTTATATGCTGTAGATATCCTATTGAATGACTCTCAAATAAGTGCAGTAGAGCTTACAGCACTTACAGTGCAAGCCCCCAGAACCCTTGGAAGGGGAGCAGCTTTAGGACTTTAAGGTGAAAACGAACATAAAGGACAGGTACTTTTCTATAGAGAAAATGAAATACCTTGATGCCAGTTGCTGTTTTTGATACGTGGAAGGCAGTTAGGTTATTCTCTGATTGCTGGATGGGTATAGGATGGGAGGACTAATAGGAAATACAACAGAAAGACAATGAGGTAAGTGTTGGAAAGAGTAAAGAGCTAAGATCCGGTAAGGGAACACTGTGGTGTGTTGTGATGCAGGTAGCCTATTATAGCAGTGGGTGTGCTGCTTGAGGTGGAGGATGCTGCTTGGCTTAGGATGAAAAGTGACTGATCACATGACCATTGTGTAATGGGTGTGCTGAAGGTATCAATCATGGAGTGAAGTGGGAATGACTGAGCCTTACATTTGGTGGATTTGGCAACAGTGGATGGATGGCTAAGAGTGACCATGATGGAAAAAAGAAATTGAATGAAGGGGTGGCAGCAGAGATGCTCATCTAGTGAAGGTTGTGGACAATAGAGTTCCACATAAATATGATCGCTATTATTGTGGTGTTTACCAAAAATAAGACAGATGTGCTACTGAGAGTATGAAGAGAAATTTGGAGAAGAATCAGATAACTGCGCTGTCTGGGGAAGGTAAACTTGGAAAAGGTGTATGCTATGCATCAAGTGGGAGTAGACTGTATGTTGTACTTGGCCAGAGAAGTAAACCCATTCGTAACAAGGCAGGTAGTGCAAAGGGTAATGTGATGTTGCAAAAGATGTCAGTCAGTAAACCCAGCACCATCAGTGCATATAAAAGGGGAGACTGGAGTAGAAGAAAATTTGAAGAGGCTCACTATGGATGTGGCCAACTACTGACATGGATTGTATTCTAAATGGTTGATTGTGGTTCAAGTCTGTATGCATTGTGGAATGAACTCAAGGAAGTCCCTGCTAAATGTATTGCTGAAGGTAGTCTCAGAGAGGGGAACAATTGAAGAGGTGTTGCTGGGCAATGTCACAGGTTTTAGGTCTGGACTTATTGTAAGAAATTTGTGAAAAATGGAATGTTTAGAGATTTTACCAGGCTCCTGATCAGCTGAGTGTAATAGAATTGTGGAAAGCCTTCACAGGGCTACAACAGAGAGAGGGACAGTTTTGCCACTGAGGTACTTTTTGGGTACAGTGTCACCAACAGTCAACAGGATGAGAACTTCTTTCCACAGAGATCTGTGTTCTACAACAATCGGAGACACCCAGCAATGAAATAATGCATGCAGGTGAAGCTGAAGAGCAGATTTCAATGGTTAAAGAGGCAAAGGGTATGGGTAAAGCCTCCACTGCAAGATGTACATCCTGCTGGCAGAATGAGAGTAACAAGTGTCCCGGAAATATGTTAGTAGACAGAATGCCTTGGCATGTCCTCGATGGAAAAGTTGTCTATCAATTGGCAGAGCATGTTCTCAATATCCAAAAAGTTGCCTGTCAATTTGCAGAGTTGAGCAAAAAGAAAGTGAGGTGAAAATGGAGCTGGTGGGAGAGGGTCAGAGAGGAATTGAGGGGGAGGAGCAGGCAGTAAGTCAGCATAATCTGCGAATGAGATGAACTCTAGTAGTTTACATTTTGGAGCAATGTTTTTAAATTTTTCCTTTGTTTTGTTTACAGAGAGGTTCTTGTTTGCCATGGTTTATGGCAATTCTTTCTCTTAGAAACTGTGATCTTAATATGAAGGGGGTGTGTGGTAGAATTTATTTGTGCAGCAACTAAAAGGCCTGTTGTAGAGGGTGTTGTAAGGTTGGGCAGTGAGATGGAGGCTCCCACATTCATCAGGTGTTCATGGCTGCTTTTCTATTCTTGGTTTAAGCTTATTTAGGACTGATATCTGGTTATTAATGTGTTGTTATTGAATGGGCCCAAGTTTTGAGTAGTTTCATTAGCTGGGAGAAATTTTTCTTTTTACTTTTACTAAGATTTTAAAGCTATTCCTGTAATTATTGTTATTCATATTTTTCATTCTGATTTAATGATAGGAACTGTAGGTTGGAAGGTTTCAGAGTTGGCTATTGTTAAATTACAGGAGCAGTCAGAAAAGAGCTTTAAATTTTTTCTTATTGCTATAAAACTGCAGACATTGCCTTTTTTCTGCATTGCGAGCCTGTTTTTACAGGTAAATAATCTCTGCACATGGCATTAAGTCCAGAGTCTTTTTTATTGTGTAGATTGTCATAATATATGGTAGTTTAATGACACTAAACAGTCACGTCTTAAGAGACACAGTTCCCAGGGGAGTACCGCTTATAGTGTGGCTTATGCATCCCTTTGGCCCGTAACTGTGTTTTGTGCTTTTTACTTTACATTTAAATCACTTCTGCCTTTCCAAGTAACTGTCTGCGCTAGTTTTCAACTTAATAAAGAGCCAACTCTTTGGGTTACCATTCTGGGTGTCTGAAATTGATCCACTTTCATTAATATTTGT
The DNA here is from genome assembly GCF_040412425.1 of Macrobrachium rosenbergii. NCBI lineage: Eukaryota > Metazoa > Arthropoda > Malacostraca > Decapoda > Palaemonidae > Macrobrachium > Macrobrachium rosenbergii. Next base: position 16,579,737 of record NC_089741.1, on the reverse strand, counting down.
TGGTGAATGATATAAAATTAGGAGATAACGTCTCATAAGCTGGACAGTTAGTGGAATCAGACCTAAGGGAACAGATGAAAAGTAGAAGGCAGAAAATAATAAGTTTTTACGTCTCGCCTTAGGATGATAGAACAGAAGAGCCCACTGGTCAGAGAACTTCTAGATCATATCTTAACCTGTGAGGTCAAAGAGACAGAACTGGATACTGACTAATTTATTCACCTAGGCACAGGTGTACATAGCAGTGTGCGGATGGAAACGAAGTGCCCGGCCTTCGATTGCCGTGACCTGTATGCTGAGAGAGAGCAATTTGTGTTTGTTAACAATCAAGTAGCAATAATAAGAGACATAATGTACATACAGTGATAAAATATATACTGGAGAAAAGGGCAGGAAATTCTACATACAAATATATACATGAGATTCTCACTGTGTTGATAGATGCGAGACATGATCGTGATTGATGGGAAAGGAAGAGACTTCCGACGTCTTTACAAGTACTCCTCTCCTAAGACAATTATTATGAAATAATGATTGGAAGACCTGTTGAATGTCAATTACTGTATCTCTTTGGGAGCAGGAGCCCATCCCGGGTTCTTGATACCTGCGGTTATGGGGCGGCTTCAACTGCTGAATCACCCAGCGGTTTTGCTGAGCAGATGACATCCTTAGTGCACCCCTTGGGACGTCCTCGACTACGTTTCGGGATGCCAATCACTTCATCCGAGGCCTTGTTTTGTGGAGGAATTCTGGGGCGCCTCCCAGTTTCCTCCCGAGTTCCGCTGTCCATTAGGAAGGCTGGCTTTAACCTGTCGACAGATATCCTGTCTTCCCGCCCATGGATGTTGACGAGGTAGGCCTTGGATGTTCTACTGACAACTCGGTACAGTCCTCTGTATGATCTGGTCAAGGGTGGGCGGTGGGCGTCGTTCCTGATGAAGACATGTGTACAGGTATTCAGGCCTTCTGGGCTGAAGTTATGGGTCCTGTCCTTGAAAGTCTTCCGGCAGGGCGCGAATGTCTTTGCAATTTCTCTTAGCCTTGGAAGGGGTGTATCCAGGTTGTCCGGCTCTGTGGGGAAGATTTCTCCAGGTACAGCCAGTGTTTTGCTGTAGACTTTCTCTGCGGGAGATTCATCGCCGTTTGCCCTTGGTGCAGTGTGGAGACCCAGCAGGACCCAGGGCAGCTGCGCCTTCCAATTTCCATCAGTGCAACATGCCATCAGACCTGCTTTCAATGAACAGTGTTTTCTTTCCACCATACCGTTGGCCGCAGGGTTGTATGCCATCGTACTGTGGAGTGTTGTCCCCATCAGGCGTGCCAGGGAGACCCAGAGTTCCGATAAGAATGCCGGGCCTCTGTTTGTAGCTATGCTGTCAGCCATACCGAAATGGCTTATCCATCTTGACAATAGAGCTTCCACACAGGGACTTGTTGATGCTTCTACCATTGGGGTTGCTTCTGACCATCTTGTGGAACGGTCTATGATTGTCAGGAGGTATCTGGCGCCCCCTGATTGCAGCAGAGGTCCTATGACGTCTACGTGGATGTGCCAGAATTGCTGTCGTGGTTGAGGGAAGTCTCTGATGCCTGATTCTGTGTGCCGGGTGATCTTACTCGTTTGGCACTGTATGCAATTCTTCGCCCACTCCCGTATATCCTTCCTGATCCCGTGCCACACAAATTTCTCTGTCATCAGGCGCGTTGTTGTCCGTCCTGATGGATGGGACAGCCCGTGGATGATGTCAAACATCTGCTTCCTTCATGATGCAGGTGTCAGGGGGCGCGGGCAGCCTGTGTTGATGTTGCAGAGAAGTGTTGATCCGGATCCACCCACTGGCACGTCTTCCCACTTCAGTGCGGTAAGTGCCGTGTGGTAAGCTGCCATTTCCTGGTCTGAGGCCTCTTCCTTCGCCAGATCTTCATAGTCTATGCCAAGGTGGAGTGAATTCATTTCAATTCTTAATAGGGCATCGGCTACTGGGTTCTTCTTGCCGGAGGTGTAACTGATGGTGCAGCTGAATTCGGAGATAGCAGCCAGGTGCTGTTGCTGTCTTGCCAACCATGCATCTCCCGCCCTCGTGAACGCATGCACCAATGGCTTGTGGTCTCTCTGGATGAAGTGCTGCACAGCTTGGTAGATTGCCAGCAGTTCCCTGTCGAATGCACTGTAACGGGTCTCTGGCGGCTTTAACTTGTGGCTAAAAAAGGCAAGTGGGTGGAGGGAACCATCTACTATCTGCTCCAGCACGGCCCCACAGGCGGCATTGCTGGCAAGTCTCAGGGGGCCGGTGGGGTCTTGATATGTAAAGGTGGAAACTTGACATCCACAGTGATGAAGGGCCATTTATATTTATGGCCCAGGATGGATATTCTGCAGGTCCGAGTTCTGTAGCATTGGATGGGGCTTCCATTTGCGGCCACTAGTGGGGCTGGGGTGCCAGACGTGCGGTCGCGGTCCTCCCTCGACGGTGGAAATACCGACTGCATAGCCCCAGTGTCTACCAGCATCCGTCGTCTTGTTAAGGTGTCGTGGATGAAGAATCCTACTGGCTGGGGTTCCTTAAAGTTTGTGGCCACTGCTGCTATGGGTGGCCACCTTTCCAGTATTTTGTGAAAGAACAAGGGGCTCTGCAATTTCTGGCGTCGCTTCCAAACCTCCAATGGAAGTAACACCAAGCTGGATCTGTCCTCGTCTTCTGCTGCTGCAGTGGCACCTTCTTCCTGTATACCACGTTCGTGTCCCCCACTTCGGCTTCTTCTGCTAACAGGCTGCAGGTGTTGCGGCATGTTAGGAGGGCTTAGTGGCCTCGTGGAGTTTGTGTGCGACGTTCACCAATTCGTCCATTGAGAGGGCATCCACATCCATGATTTGTGCCCTCACCTCCTACGGAAGACATCGCAGGAATATTTCACGCGACAAGCTGATCTCCCTCCTCTGTCTGGCTGAGTCGACGCCTGGCAGCATCAGGAGACCTCGTAGTTCGTCCCAGGCATCCCTGGGTGATGCGTCCCCCCAGGGCTGGGTCATCAGGTCGAGGGCGAGTTGGGCTCTCTCTGGGACAGGCATGGAGTATGTGTCGATGAGTTTCTTTCGCAGTTCTCTGTACTTGACTTTGCCCGGCTGCAAGTCCAACCATGGGGTGATTTTGTTGAAGACCACCTCCGGCAGCGTTGTCATGGTGACGTCCGCTTTGGTTTCCTCATCTGTGATTTTTGCTACCTGGAAATGGATGTCTGCCTGCAGGAACCAGGATGCGGTACAGTATGTTGCCGCGAGAACAGTGGGAGTTTTATCGCCTGGCTTATTGCTGCCTTCAAAGGCGAGAGGGGGATGCAGGTGATCAGTGCATTCTTAGAATGACTTTCTACCTCAGTGTTTGACATTTTGCCTCGCACCAAAAAGCAAAATAAGCGCTGTATTTAGTCCGTTAATGGGGTTTGGGGCTCGTCAGAAGTCAGAACTATATGCCGTGTGGTTCTGTTAATGACTTCTGAATACGGTCGACATGAATTGTAAATGGCAGGGCCAAACTGTTCGAGAACGCCAGAACGTACCTGGAGGAGGTACGCCGTAATTAGTCCGTTAGTGGCATGGGTGTTCTCCGAGGAAGGAGTTTTCAGAAGCCTAGACTTTTCGCCGTATGGTTCCATTAAGGGCTCTCTGAAGGTCAAGCGACCGTAGGAAGTCCGTTAATGGCGAAGCCAAAACCGCTGTTTCCCATCGCTCCTCGGGTCACCAGTTGTGAGTTCAAAGAGACAGAACTGGATACTGACTAATTTATTTACCTGGGCACAGGTGTACACAGCAGCATGCGGATGGAAAAGAAGTGCCCGACCTTCAATTACCATGAGAGTGAGAGCAGTTTGTTTGTTAACAGTCAGTCAAATAAGAGACATAATGTACATACAGTGATAAAATATACATTGGCGAAAAGGCCAGGAAATTCTACATACAAATATATACATGAGATTCTCGCTGTGTTGATAGATGTGGGACATGATCGTGATTGATGGGAAAGGAAGGGACGTCTTAACATCTTTACAAACTGTTAAAAGATAGTCATCATAATTAATACCATGTGGTAAAATACAGTTGCTTTGCAGTAGACACTGACTAGCTTCACTGAGTTACAAGAGCCAGGAGATAACCTGTAAAAATACTGCAAGAACCCACTTTTGGTGGCTTTTACCTTAGAAATTCCTAGAGGACAACCCTTTATCAAGTGGTTGGGGAATCATCTCTTGGCCAGGGTATCAAGCAAATAGGACCTGTATGATTTGAATGTTATCTTTTGTAACTGGGAACACTGCAGAATAAAATAAAGGGACATAAGATGGGTATCATTGTTAGGTGATGCTGTAGCAGTAACCTGTCACAAAAAAGGCTATATAAAACTGGATCTTAGCATACTTTTCATGCAGATGTTGCTGACGTCACTCGACATACGTTACCTGACTAATTTTCTCCATGGCTAGACCAACCTGAAATGCAAAAGCCATGTTGCTAGTTTGATGGTATGGAAGATTATGCCTTTCCTCTGTTCTGTTTCGTGAGGTTTGTATAATAATTATCTCAATGCATCTCAGAGTTTGCCCCAAGAAGACATCAAAACACTGAGAAAGTTTTGTAACAGTTAATGAGATTTAGGTCTGTGATCTGGTTAATCTTGTAAAGACGTCTTCTTTACCCCTTAATTACGATCATGTATCGCATCTATCAACGCAGCAAGAATCTCATGTATATATTTATATGTAGAATTTCCTGGCCTTTTCGCTAATATATATTTTTCACTGTATGTCTCTTATTGTTATTTGATTGACTGTTAACAAACACAAATTGCTCTCACTCAGCATGCGGGTCACGAAGACCTGGAGTCGGGCACCACGTTTCCGTCTGCACACTGCTATGTATAGCCTACCTTATGCCCAGGTAATAAATCAATCAGTACCCAGTTCTGTCTTCTTTGACCTCACAATCCAGTTCTGTCTTCTTTGACCTCACAATCCAGTTGTCTTCTTTGACCTCACAATCCAGTTCTGTCTTCTTTGACCTCACAATCCAGTTCTATCTTCTTTGACCTCACAATCTCTTTAATGGTGATGGTGATACTCAAACATACACAAACAATTGAGGCATAGACCTATGACATCTGCTTTCTGCAGATGAGGCTTCTTGTTGAAGACTGTCAAGTGCTCCTACTCATCCACACCACTTAGGAGTACCACATTAGACTTCCTGAATGTTTGGTAGGACTATTAACTTTAGAGATTGATTGGTTTCTGCAGACTGGCATTACAGCAACGAACGTTATCTCTAAAGAAAAATATCATTACTAATAATAATTTTAAGTTAAAATTAAAACAAAAATTTATTCCATCCACACATTTATAAATACAGAGTGTCCATTCTTTACATCCAGAAAATTTAAAATCCTAGAGTTGTACAGTACTGTACCGAACGGTATAGCTTTTGGAGAATGTACCCTCCCCAATCCCCTCCCACAAACCCTAATATAACCCTGGATTTATTACGAAACCAGTTATTCATTTTCACAATGGATAACCCCTTTGAATGCAGCATTGGGCCACTTGGTCCAAATTTCATACATTTGTTCAATGTAGAGTGACAGGGTGGTCCTGCCAAAGTTTCCCTTCAGCAGGAGGCTTTTAGCATCATTCTCAAGTGATGGCCATTTTTGACAATTGTGGTAGTCAAGATCAGCATTTAGATTATCATTAGCCTCATGTAGTCCCCTTTTGAACTTGCGTCACTTTTTTATAAGCAGAAATTTCTTAAAATGGTTCACTTCCTCACTTCGTCATCAGGCAATCTTATAACGGGTAGTAGGATAGTTTTCAGATTAAGATTGCTGACATTGCCCAAAAGAATAATGTGCAAAATTTACAGATGAAGTTAAATTTTAGGGTACTGTCGGATGGATTGAAATATTAAATTTATGCCAAAGGCCCGGCCATGCACTAACACCTATTAGGTGAAAAGGTAATTGAGTGTAACAGAAGGAAAACTTGCAGTTGCACTATGAAACAATTGTTAGGAGAGGGTTGGAAAGTAAGATGGAAGAAAGAGGATATGAACAGAGACACAGTAAAAGGAACGAAGAAACGCTGCCAAAGAACCTGAGTAATGGCTACAGTGCACTGCAGGAGGTGCACCGACCAAGGTGTCCTAAGTCGGTGGACGTATGGAAACTTGCTCGCTACTCACCAGCTGACACTCCAACTTTTCCATCTCTTGGTTACATTGCATCACTGAGGTAAATTTAGTTCACATGGGACAATCCTTTTCCACTGAGAATTGTCGTTTGTCTGCAGTCCATAATACTGAAGTAATTGGCTTTATTAGAGCACTAGTTTGCATTTTGCAGTTCCCAGACAAATTTTTATGCAATTTTCGAAGACTCACTTGTTTGGATCCGAGACCATTTTAATAAATGCTGTTGTAGAACACTGTTTGTCTTCATCAATCTGGCAAGCCAACGTGGGCTCTTGCTTTCAGGGCAGCCCGTTGTGGTTTTTCTATGGTTTGTGATTCATCTATCTGTAATAGAACTTCATTCTACTGCCAAAAAGGTTATGTTTATTATTTATCTAAGTCAATCACTCAACAGCTTTTCTAGCAGTAAATTTTGAAGTTTTAAGTTGCCGAGTACATTATTAATGTAGTCAGTTTTTAAGATGAGTGTATTCCTTCTTTTTTAATGAGCTGGCAAGATGCCGCTGCTTCATTATCATTTTTGACTAGAATTGTATCATGTTGTACTTATTTGGTTTGATGACTTTTGTATGTTCATGAGTTGGAAAAATTTTAAGATTTCGTCCAATCTTTTTGGAGGAGCACATAATTTACCTTGTATAATTCTTGAGTTAAGAATGCAGATAATCTGCCCATTTGTTGGTTTTCTTCCATTTGGTATTTATTTTAGTTTAATAAAATTTGGAAGCTCGTGAATAGAATCTAAAACATGAGTTTCTAAGCCTTAATTTCTGTAGCAGTAAGGTTTTTAAATACAAGATGGCTTGGTGATAACGAACAGTTTTCTTATTGAGTATTTAGTGGATTACCAACACGGTAATTGTTCGAACCCCTAAAAATTACGTTTTGGAAACAACCCGTTAACGAACAGGTTTCTTATTGAGTATTTAGTGGATTACCAATAAGGTAATTGTTCGAACCCCTAAAAATTACATGTTTTGGGAACAACCCGTTAACGAACAGTTTTCTCATTGAGTATTTAGTGGATTACCAATACGGTAATTGTTCGAACCCCTAAAAATTACATGTTTTGGAAACAACCCGTTAACAAAGAATTTTTGAACTTTGGATTATGGTAATTTTTTTTATTTTTACTGTTTTGTCATTTTGGATGATGTTCGAATGTTGACTATGTTGTGAGATTATTTCATACCTGCCTGGTAGTATGTGGATAAATTAGTGATACTTTAACCGCTTTGTAGTTACTTGGAGCCAGTGTCGTAACATTATCGCATCTAGTCGGTGTCTGACCCCCCTCTTACTAGTTATAAAGTACGTCTCCAAAGGTCAAATACTAATATTAGGTTTCATTATTCACTATTTACCTTTCCCAAATACTGTACTCATTTAACCTTACAAGATTTCTCATCATATAACTAAAATCTTTAGATTATGCTTGTGGTTACCAGGTTGTTTTCTTGTGGATGATGCGTACTGTATTTATATTGACAAGAATTTTTCATATTCCATCCATTTTTCTATCTCATTATTTTAATAAATGACATAGTGACTGTCAAGCTTTTCTTAGATTACAGTTGCCAGTGTATTGCCGATAAGAATATCTCATCTCGCAAGCCATATCTCAAGTGATGCTCTTAGATGAATACTCTGATTATCTTTCATCAATTTGAGGTCAAGAAGATTGTGTAATGCTGATATGAATCCATACAATGATTTATTTTGCCTTTTTCTATTGTTTTTGTTTTGAAGTCTGCTGTAATTTGATTGCACATGAAACTTATTTCAGTCACACTACGTGCATTTCTTTTACCGTTGTGTATTTTTTCTTAGGCCGTAGGGCTTGTGTTGTGAGAGTAGTGTAATTACCTTTTGTTAATACACTGGAATTTTCATTATTAGGGTACTGGAGTCTCATCAACCCTTTGGTTCATCAGTCAAGGCCAGTGGAGAACATGCTAATACTGCACTTCAAATGAAAGAAGTTTGCCAAGGAACGTGAGTATCCTTATCATTATTTCTGTTTTCCTTTCATTATTTCTCTAATAGGATGTCTGTCATTGTAAAGATTGTGTTTGCAAATCCCGCAATCTCACTTCAAAGTGTTTATTGTGTATTGCTCTTATTTTGGGAAGTTGCAATGCTTTGGCATATCGTACATGGCTTGAAGTTTAAGCATGTTTGTGTTCTTACTTATGTTCTTGAGTCGGCTATTATTTGAATATGCACATGACTAGTCATTTACTTTGGGGTAATACTGGTGTTAATTCAGGGTCTCATTCCTAAGTATAGCTGTAACTGCACTGGCATATTCAGACCTTTTTTAAAGGCTTAGGGCTATCAGGAGTCTGCTTCAAGTCCCATTATATATCCATTGCATGTCAACAACCTGCATAATTCCACAGAAATTGCTCTACAGGGTCAGTTATGAAATGACCCTGTAGAGCTGGGGCACTGTTTTTATGACCTCAGTGTCTTAGTCAGTGGTTGGCCACCAAACTTTCACAGAGCGCTCAATGTTTGTATCTTGACAGTTTCTTGTCCTGTGAAAAATTCGAAATACTTGCTGTTGCAAACTTTTGTATGTAACAGATAGATAGATAGAATATAAAATTTAGGCTGAAGGCCAAGTGCTGGGACCTATGAGGTCAACTCAGTGCTGAAAGGACAATTGAGAGTAAGAGGTTTAAAAGGTTTAACAGGAGGAAAACCTCGCTGTTGCACTATGATACTGGGTGGAAGGTCAGATGGAAGAATATGAATGGAGGTACAGTATAGTAAAATAAGGGGTTACAGCTAGGGGTCGAAGGGTCGCTGCAGAAAACCTTCAGTAATGCCTGCACTGTACTGCAGGAGGTGCACCGACAGCACTACCCCGCCCCCACAGCGATTTGTATATAACAGTTGAGGAACCTTGTAATGTTTTTTCCCGTCTTTTTTTTTATGTGAGCAATTTATGAAAGTGCAGATAAACTTGTTAGTCAATAAATTGTTTTGAATGGCTGTCTTCACAGCCTCTGTGGCTAATGAATCTTGACAAGCCTTTTCCCATACAGTTATACTAATTAATGTCAGGGTTTTTGCAATAAACAGTGTCAGGGGTTTTTGGAATGCTGCTGGCTATAATGGAGTTGATGATTAATCCTCTGTCTTTTCTCCTCTGAAATTTGTTCATTACATTGGGCTGATTCTCTTTATAGTGTCTGATAAAATTAATTCTTCTTTGATGTCGTTCTTTACAGTGATCTAAGGATCACAAACAATAATTTACTTTTTAAGATGTAATATAGCCACCAGTGACTTCTGTACATTGTACTGGAGTTATATGAAATTTCTAAGATACCCTTGCTATGTCCAGAACTGCCTTTTCAAATTGACAATGTTTATTCCTGATATTTAAGGTTAATGGAGGTAAAACTGAGGATTAATACCTACTAAGTGACTCCGACATCTTCCAGGCCAACTGGATTGACATCCATAGTAAGAAGTGTGCAGTTGTGGTTCAAAATACATGACATGCTGCAATCACCTGGATGCCCAAGTCCCTAGCACTGGTATTAGTCATGTTTTTTTCATAAAGTAAGGAAAAAAAATGACTACACAGTAAAGAGAGTCCAATGCAAATGCAAAGAAACGAGGGTGGTAAGGTACTCATCAAGTCGAATGACCACTCTGGGAAAGATGTAGGAGTATGTCTGCAATGTATGACAGCTGAAGAAAAAAGTAGCAGGGACGGTAGATGAGCGAGTGGTATTCCCCACTCCCTCCCCTTTACCACTAGTTAAAATACTTTCTTTCCAAGTTCCAAGACTGTCCCAGCTCGCACTGAAGGATACATCTTTTAATTTAATTTGTATTCCTAAGAAAAATTTGGTTTAGTTTCGTTACTACTTTTTCATCAATTTGTTGCAGTCCTTTTTATTTGTCCATATTCCCTGTGTACTTCCTAGCCAAGTTTCATGAGTTCATTTGCTGTTGCTAACTGTGATACAACCAGTGTTGTCAAATCATTCATCCGACTTGGAAAACCGTGCAGAGTTCTTTAGAGATTTCTGGTCTTCATTTAAATTTTTTAGTTTTGCCCCATTATACGATGCTGCACAGGCTTTTATTTTGTGGTCAAGTTTTTGTCTTTTAAAGCTTGCAATACAGCTTTTGGGGTTATGGTGCTCATATAGTATATATCCTGTCCCCAAATCAAAATGTTTTTTACTCCATCATGGGTCATTGGACACTTCTGAATGATCTGTTGTAACATTTACCCCCTAATGTTGATGCAAGTCCCATCGTCAATAGCTTTATATTTGAAAATACCAGTCACATGAGAAACATTTCTCTCAACTCGTGAGTAGCGTGTTGAAGTAGCATGTTGAAATCTAACTTAAAAAAAATACTGCAGTTCTGTCCACTTGTTGGAATGGATTAAAAGTTACAGTTTCAGTGCTTTGCTGGCAAGCTGAAGATTTAAACTTATCCCGATGTCTTCACTACTTTTGGCAAGGAGGATTTTTTGTTTGGTTTACTTGTCTGTTGGTTCACAAGATTATGCCAAAAAAATGGTTGTCATGATTCAAAATATAAGATTTTGTTAAAGATTTCTTTAAGAATGGACTTTTGAGAAAGAACCTTTTATGCAGTGTATAAAGGTGATGAATATGGTTCAGTTGTGTGGAACACTGGAAATAAAGAAGGCCTATATCAACACTGTATTGTCCCCATGAGAATGCAGTCGCCTGGGTAAGGTTATGTTAAGAGAATGCTTATTATACTGTGATAAGCACTGTTTAGCCTTGGCAGGTCTCCTGAATACTTGTTTGGTTTTATCACTGCAACTGGTGTGTAAATCCATGTAAAGTGATATTCCACTCTTCATTACAGGTCACAAACCATTTCAAAGCAACGAATCAAAAGTGCAAAGTGTGTACTTAGTTCTTTAAAATACGCATTCATAATCTGTTGTCTTTCTCCCTCAACCCTTTTCCTCCAGTTTTTAAACATCAAGAGTTAGTGATTTTGTGCATATTCCAAAGAAATGTAATTCTGTATAACACTTGTATTATGAAATTCTTTACTGCAAGTTAAATGTTCTATAACTGAGCAAGTCTCCCTGTGTCATTTTAATACTACTTAGTTTGTCGATCATAACTATTACTGGGATTATTTGCATAATTGCAACAATCCTTATTCTGGTGCAAGAAATACCATATTTTGTAATAACTCCTAAAAGAACCAACACTTAGAAGAACCATCAGTGTTCTAGATATTAACTTGAAATAATGTACAGGATACCTTAGAATATTAATGCTTTTCTTTTTATGTTAAGTTTTTTATCAGCTGTATATGCTAGCATTATTATAACATTCTACCTTTTTTTACCAAACTATATGCTAGCATTGCTATACCATTTCTCTTGTGGAAATGTCATCTAAAATTTTTTCAAATTATTTGAAATGGCAATATATAAGAGCCTGCTCTTGTGTACTCACTGATATGGAAGTTTGAAATAAATTACCTTTTAGAGGAAACTACTGTCCTCATTGTCAGAAGGAAGGAAATTTAATCCAGTTTCACTACCTGTAATGATGGCGAGGAGTCCTCAGAGTTTAAGGGTAAGTTTGAGTTATCAGCACCAAATGCACAAGAATCCGGTTTGAAAATCTTTATCGTTATCATTAATGCTTAATGCTGCATTTTAAAGGATTTCATCCTTTTATTTTACACAAGGAACTGAGATTGCCAATATACGAGGCACCGAGATGCAAGAGAATTTGCCAGGACAAAAAGTAATAAAAAAAGTTTCACTACCTGTAATGATGGCGAGGAGTCCTCAGAGTTTAAGGGTAAGTTTGAGTTATCAGCACCAAATGCACAAGAATCCGGTTTGAAAATCTTTATCGTTATCATTAATGCTTAATGCTGCATTTTAAAGGATTTCATCCTTTTATTTTACACAAGGAACTGAGATTGCCAATATACGAGGCACCGAGATGCAAGAGAATTTGCCAGGACAAAAAGTAATAAAAAAAGCTATATATAGAGCAGGTAGTGTAGGGCATTTAAAGGAACTTCTGGACACCTCATATTTGTTTTTTTGTAGCCCAAATTGGTTACGGTAGTTCAGTTTGTGATTTAATGTTCCATTTAATCTTGTAAATTTTCTGTTCTGTTTATGGTCATTACTGTTCCATTGAATTTTGTTAATTTTCTGTTACATTTAGTTAAATGGTTTATTTTTTAACCCTTAATGGACAGATCCCCTCAATAGAGGATCTAAAACAGGATTTGGGTGGTGGACGGATCCCCTCTGAGGAGTATTAATATTATGCACCATACGATGAGGCTGTACCGAGCGGGAAGGAGTTTCCCATACTTGAATGACCCATGAATGAATTGTGGCAACTAAAGAATTCAGCTCAGCTCAGTCATGGGTGTCTCATGGAATTTAGTATTGTTCTTGCCTTGAAGGGGGGGATGTCTTGCTCCTTTTTCTCCCATGACGTCTTTTTATTTATTTGCTCATAAATATACTCAGGGATTGCTGTTGGTTTTAGTTCTTATTATGATATGATGTCAGTTATAACTGTAATTTTGCAAAGAAATATTAGAAAAAACATGTATGAATCCCAAAAAAGTTACTGCATTTCCCAGTCTCAGTAAATTTACGTAAATATTTTACAAATATGATCAGAACTCATTACTGTTTTATTTGTTATGATATTGTGTGAGCTGTAATTATAATTTTACAAAATAAAATAAAATAAATTACAGTATTAGAAAAAAGATGTATATCTTGGTAAAATTTACGAGTGTTTAGTGAAAGAGGCCCCACACAGGGTTGTAAATAGTCACTTTCAACTTCCTGTGGAAGGTAGGGAAAATTTGTTAGAATTTTTTTTCTTACACCATGTGCATTTGCATATCATCCGCTTTCCATTGATGTGTTTTTTCTTACATTGGCCAACCTTAAAGTTTGCTCAGTCTGGGGGTTGCATGATATATAATTAGCCCGTCCCTTGCTTTATTTCTATTTTACAGAGAACTTAGGACTACCAGCTTAAAGAAGCTGAGGAGACTCGAGAGGGTCAACATCCATAATCAAAAATATAGTGGCCAGTAATCCAGGGCAGCTTTTAAACAGTCTTCTGGATGCCTCACATTTAAAGCAAATTTTGACTTTTTTTTTTTGTGCTATATCCAAAAGTGAACTTCCACTATTTTCTGCTGATATATTTGAATTTTGTCATTTTATTTTTCACATAACATGGTTTTTTTTATTTTACAGAAAACCTAGGACTACCAGCGTAGAGGAGCTGAGAACACTACCAGCATAGAGGAGTTGAGAAGACTACCAGCTTAGAGGAGTTGAGAAGACTACCACCATCTCAGAGGAGCTAAGACTACCACCAGCTCAGAGGAGCTAAGACTACCACCAGCTCAGAGGAGCTAAGACTACCACCAGCTCAGAGGAGCTAAGACTACCACCAGCTCAGAGGAGCTGAGAAGACTACCAGCCCAGAAGAGCTGAGACTACTACCAGCTTGGAGGAACTGAGGCTAGACTACCAGCTTAGAGGAGCTGAGACTAGACTACCAGCTTAGAGGAGCTGAGACTAAACTACCAGCTTAAGAGCAGCTGAGAAGAATATCATCAGCTTAGAGCAGCTGAGAAGACTACCACCAGCTTAGAGCAGCTGAGAAGACTACCAACAACTTAGAGGAGCTGAGAAGACTACCACCAGCTTAGAGGAGCTGAGAAGGCTACCACCAGCTTAGAGGAGCTGAGAAGGCTACCACCAGCTTAGAGGAGCTGAGAAGGCTACCACCAGCTTAGAGGAGCTGAGAAGACTACTACTAGCTTAAAGGAGCTGAGAAGACTACTACTAGCTTAAAGGAGCTGAGAAGACTACTACTAGCTTAAAGGAGCTGAGAAGACTACTACTAGCTTAAAGGAGCTGAGAAGACTACTACTAGCTTAAAGGAGCTGAGAAGACTACGAGCTTAAAGGAGCTGAGAAAACTACCACCAGCCTAGAGGAGCTGAGACTACCACCAGCCTAGAGGAGCTGAGACTACCACCAGCTTAGAGGACCTGAGAAGACTACCACCAGCTTAGAGGAGCTGAGAAGATGACTATACCAGCTTAGAGGAGCTGAGAAGATGACTACCAGCTTAGAGGAGCTGAGAAGATGACTACCAGCTTAGAGGAGCTGAGAAGATGACTATACCAGCTTAGAGGAGCTGAGAAGATGACTATACCAGCTTAGAGCAGCTGAGAAGACTACCACCAGCTTAGAGTAGCTGAGAAGACTACCACCAGCTTAGAGCAGTTGAGAAGACTACCACCAGCTTAGAGCAGCTGAGAAGACTACCACCAGCTTAGAGCAGCTGAGAAGACTACCACCAGCTTAGAGCAGCTGAGAAGACTACCACCAGCTTAGAGCAGCTGAGAAGACTACCACCAGCTTAGAGCAGCTGAGAAGACTACCACCAGCTTAGAGCAGCTGAGAAGACTACCACCAGCTTAGAGCAGCTGAGAAGACTACCACCAGCTTAGAGCAGCTGAGAAGACTACTAGCTTAAAGAAGCTGAGAAGAATACCACCAGCCTAGATGAGCTGAGAAGAGTACCACCAGCTTAGAACTACCAGCTTAGAGGAGCTGAGAAGACTACCACCAGCTTAGAAGAGCTGAGAAGACTACCACCAGCTTAGAAGAGCTGAGAAGACTACTAGCTTAAAGAAGCTGAGAAGACTACCACCAGCCTAGAGGAGCTGAGAAGAGTACCAGCCTAGAGGAGCTGAGACTACCACCAGCTTAGATGAGCTGAGACTACCACAAGCATAGAGGAGCTCAGAAGAGCTCAGAAGACTACCAGCATAGAGGAGCCGAGAGGATGACTACCAGCTTAGAGGAGCTGAGAAGATGACTATCAGCTCAGGGGAGCTGAGAAGACTACCACCAGCTTAGAAGAGCTGAGACGACTACCACCAGCTTAGAAGAGCTGAGATGACTACCACCAGCTTAGAGGAGCTAAGAAGACTACTACTAGCCTAAAGGAACTGAGAAGACTACTAGCTTAAAGAAGCTGAGAAGACTACCACCAGCCTAGAGGAGCTGACAAGACTACCACCAGCTTAGAGGAGCTGACAAGACTACCACCAGCTTACAGGAGCTGACAAGACTACCACCAGCTTACAGGAGCTGACAAGACTACCACCAGCTTACAGGAGCTGACAAGACTACCACCAGCTTACAGGAGCTGACAAGACTACCACCAGCTTACAGGAGCTGACAAGACTACCACCAGCTTAGAGGAGCTGACAAGACTACCACCAGCTTAGAGGAGCTAACAAGACTACCACCGGCTTACAGGAGCTGACAAGACTACCACCGACTTAGAGGAGCTGACAAGACTACCACCGACTTAGAGGAGCTGACAAGACTACCACCGACTTACAGGAGCTGACAAGAATACCACCGACTTAGAGGAGCTGAGAAGACTACCACCAGCCTAGAGGAGCTGAGAAGACTACCACCAGCTTAGAGGAGCTGAGAAGAGTACCACAAGCTTAGAAGGAGCTGAGAAGACTACTACTAGCCTAAAGGAGCTGAGAAGACTACCACCAGCCTAGAGGAGCTGAGACTACCACCAGCATAGAGGAGCTCAGAAGAGTACCAGCATAGAGGAGCTGAGAAGATGACTATCAGCTTAGAGGAGCTGAGAATATGACTATCAGCTTAGAGGAGCTGAGAATATGACTATCAGCTTAGAGGAGCTGAGACGATGACTATCAGCTTAGGGGAGCTGAGAAGACGACTATCAGCTTAGGAGAGCTGAGACGACTACCACCAGCTTTGAGGAGCTGAGACGACTACCACCAGCTTAGAGGAGCTGACAAGACTACCACCAGCTTAGAGGAGCTGACAAGACTACCACCAGCTTAGAGCTGACAAGACTACCACTAGCTTAGAGGAGCTGACAAGACTACCTCCAGCTTAGAGGAGCTGACAAGACTACCTCCAGCTTAGAGGGGCTGACAAGACTACCTCCAGCTTAGAGGAGCTGACAAGACTAACACCAGCTTAGAGGAGCTGACAAGACTAACACCAGCTTAGAGGAGCTGACAAGACTAACACCAGCTTAGAGGAGCTGACAAGACTACCACCAGCTTAGAGCAGCTGACAAGAATACCACCAGCTTAGAGGAGCTGACAAGACTACCGCCAGCTTAGAGGAGCTGACGAAACTACCACCAGCTTAGAGCAGCTGACAAGACTACCACCAGCTTAGATGAGCTGAGAAGATGACTACCAGCTTAGAGGAGCTGAGAAGACTACTAGCTTAAAGAAGCTGAGAAGAATACCACCAGCCTAGAGGAGCTGAGAAGAGTACCACCAGCTAGAGGAGCTGAGAAGAGTACCAGCCTAGAGGAGCTGAGACTACCACCAGCTTAGATGAGCTGAGACTACCACCAGCATAGAGGAGCTCGGAAGACTACCAGCATAGAGGAGCCGAGAATATGACTATCAGCTTAGAGGGGCTGAGAAGATGACTATCAGCTTAGGGGAGCTGAGAAGACTACCACCAGCTTAGAGGAGCTGAGAAGACTACCACCAGCTTAGAGGAGCTGAGAAGACTACCACCAGCTTAGAAGAGCTGAGATGACTACCACCAGCTTAGAGGAGCGGAGACGACTACCACCAGCTTAGAGGAGCGGAGACGACTACCACCAGCTTAGAGGAGCGGAGACGACTACCACCAGCTTAGAGGAGCGGAGACGACTACCACCAGCTTAGAGGAGCGGAGACGACTACCACCAGCTTAGAGGAGCGGAGACGACTACCACCAGCTTAGAGGAGCGGAGACGACTACCACCAGCTTAGAGGAGCGGAGACGACTACCACCAGCTTAGAGGAGCGGAGACGACTACCACCAGCTTAGAGGAGCTGAGACGACTACCACCAGCTTAGAGGAGCTGAGACGACTACCACCAGCTTAGAGGAGCTGAGACGACTACCACCAGCTTAGAGGAGCTGAGAAGACTACCACCAGCTTAGAGGAGCTGAGAAGACTACCACCAGCTTAGGGGAGCTGAGAGGACTACCACCAACTTAGGGGAGCTGAGACGACTACCACCAGCTTAGGGGAGCTGAGACGACTACCACCAGCTTAGGGGAGCTGAGACGACTACCACCAGCTTAGGGGAGCTGAGAAGACTACCACCAGCTTAGGGGAACTGAGAAGACTACCACCAGCTTAGGGGAGCTGAGAAGACTACCACCAGCTTAGGGGAGCTGAGACGACTACCACAGCTTAGGGGAGCTGAGAAGACTACCACCAGCTTAGGGGAGCTGAGAAGACTACCACCAGCTTAGGGGAGCTGAGACGACTACCACCAGCTTAGGGGAACTGAGAAGACTACCACCAGCTTAGGGGAGCTGAGACGACTACCACCAGCTTAGGGGAGCTGAGACGACTACCACCAGCTTAGGGGAACTGAGAAGACTACCACCAGCTTAGGGGAGCTGAGACGACTACCACCAGCTTAGGGGAACTAAGAAGACTACCACCAGCTTAGGGGAGCTGAGAAGACTACCACCAGCTTAGGGGAGCTGAGACGACTACCACCAGCTTAGGGGAGCTGAGACGACTACCACCAGCTTAGGGGAGCTGAGACGACTACCACCAGCTTAGGGGAGCTGAGACGACTACCACCAGCTTAGGGGAGCTGAGAAGACTACCACCGGCTCAGAGGAGCTGAGAAGAGTACCACCGGCTCAGAGGAGCCGAGAAGACTACCAGCTCAAAGAGCAGCCGAGACGACTACCAACTCAAAGAGCAGCCGAGACGACTACCAACTCAAAGAGCAGCCGAGACGACTACCAGCTCAAAGAGCAGCCGAGACGACTACCAGCTCAAAGAGCAGCTGAGACGACTACCAACTCAAAGAGCAGCTGAGACGACTACCAGCTTAGAAGATTGCCAGCTTACGTGGCTACCAGCTGTGAAGACTGCTAGCTTAAGCGGCTACCTGCAGAGAAGACTGCCAACTAGAATTTTCCCATTTGACACTGACTACCAGCTTAGAGGTAAAACAGAGACTTATTCTTCAGAGGGTCAACACTCCCCTTCAAAAATATAGCTTAGGGACTCAAGGAGGTCAACATCCACCATCAAAAATATAGTGGCTGGTAATCCAGGGCAGTTTGGACGCCTCACATTTAAAGCAAATTTTGATTTTTTTTTTTTTTTTTTTTACTACATCCAAGAGTGAATTTCCACTATTTTATATCAGCAATATTTTCTCATTACAAAAAACCTAGACTACCAGCTTAGAGGAGCTGAGAAGACTCAAGAGGGTCAACATCCACCATCAAAAATATAGCAGCCGTAGTCCAGGACAGTTTTTGAAAAATCATCTGGATGCCTCACATTTCTTAGTGAATTTGGATTTTTTTTTTTTTTTTGGCTGCATCCAAACATGTATTTTCTGCTGGTATATTTCACTTTTGTAATTTTTTCACATATTTTTACCTACTTAATTTACATTATAGTAGTGACAATAAAAAGGCCTATTTAATCTGTTACATGTTGCTCGATGTGAATACCCCATTGTAATTTGTGATAACTGCATTTATTTTTTAATGTGCCTCGGTTGTTGAAATACATACTTCACCCTACGACTAGGACTGGAATTTCTCTTATCACAGTAGAACTGGAGTTATAACACATCTACTACTGTATCTGTGAAAGGAAACTTTAGTATGGTAATGGAAAAAAACATATAAATGGAAAAAAGTTGACTGATTTATTAAGGACACCACTAAACTGCACCAAGAACATTTGTGTATATTGTGTATAAAGATATGCTGGCAGTGGCAGAGCCAGAGGTTCAAATTAACCCTTAATCCTTTTCCATTAACCACAATTTGCTATACAGTATACCCTTGATTGCCAGAAATATAGTGAATATTTGAAGATTACACTTTACTTGGAAGCTTGGTAAAATTTACACTTTACGCCTGCTACTTACCATTTATAATTTTAGGCTGTCAGGTCACATGCACTGAGCAGTTTCGGCCATTCAGCGCTTCAGATTGTGAAAATAGGGAGCTGTAGCTGCTGGGTATCAAGATCATAGAGGGAAAGGAAGAAGGAATCTAGGCAAAGGCTTAAAAGTAGGATGCAGCTAGGAGCAGAGGGGATACTGGTACCACCCTTCAGTGCTCTGATAGCGCTCATCGAGGTTTTAACAAATTAACAAAACAAGAGACCAATGCCTTTCCTGTTTTGCACCTTCCCGACCTACTGGGGAAGATGATTCCTAATTGAATATTTATTTCACACTGCATACTTGAATCAATGACTCAGTATTTCTGGAAAAAAAAAATGTTTCTTAAAAATTACCTATGCTAAAGGGCAGCTACAATACTTCCTTGCTGTTTTAATTCTTGATGCAATAAATTTTTCAAGTTGTACTACTGTATATCAACTAACTGTACAAATCAGTTATGTATGCCTTCTACTCAATAGTTTACTGTACATTAATTATCAAGTATATTGCTCTCTAATATGATAAACAAACTAGACAAATAACAGAAATTTACAAAATTATGACGCAGCCTGCCACTTAATACAAGTACCACCATGCTAATGGATTCACTGCCTACCTATCAAAGAAAGTTCAATGGGCTTTTTGTTACATGGTGATGCTAGAGTTTTCAACATATTTCAGACCCCTAGAATGTTAGACCACTTTTAAGCGTACGTATGTAGGTACAGGATCAACAGATTAATAGAGCAGACTGCAATGCAATATCTTTGGTTAGCCAATCACATTACTGTATTCAAAAATTGCCAGGAATGTTTTATATTAAATCAGAATTGCAACGTTTTAAATCTGTTAAAAGATAAAAAGAAACTCCTATTAGACAGAACACTGATTTATAAAACCTTCCACTTTCATTTATTCCTTTGCCAGATAATGAGCACTGAAACTGAACCAGATAATGAGAATTAAAACTAGTCATGGAGCGGCCAACCCCTCCCTTTAAAGAAAACCTAAATTAAATAAAGTTAACGTAGGTTAACAGAAACTGTTATAGTTGACGAAAGGGTTATGAACCATTCCAAAGCGAACAGACGGGTGCGACAGTTGAAAAGAAAAGACGGAAGTCTAACCTGTGAGGATCACGTATGAATACCCCTCCCCACACCCTTTCCCTCAGCGGGAGAAACTTCTCAATTCCTCCTGACACGCCCTGTTTCTTCAAAGTTCCTCTGGGGTGCAGCCCCATTCTTCAAGGCCTATCCTAAATTGTAAAGCCGTATTGTAACGCTTATAAGGTAAACATCATCTGGAGGGAATGCATTAATGTACACGAACAGTAATAATTGTGAATAAGGAACTCGAAATAACGGCAAGCAGAAAGAAAAGCCAGTTATAAAAAAAACAAATAGAGTTAATAACTCTGAGTATGAATCCAAAGGTCATTTCACCCAACCCTAACCATCCATTTGGGCTGTAGTACGAAGACTTAGGAAGGTTTCCCTCAACGTAAACAGTGTAACGTGATTGGCTGGATAAGTATTTACAGGCTTTGGACACCCAGTCCCCTATTTTTCCTCAGAAGTCGGGCTGTGTACCAGAAGCTCTCCATAAGAGTGTGCATGCACGGCAGCCTTAGAAACAGTAGTAGTGAAAGGATTTGTCTTTGTAACAGCTACCTCGGTCGTCTTGTTCCTCCTGTGTTTGTGTAAGGGTTTTTTGTCTCTGTGACTATACAGTAAAATTTGATCGCCTTCTCATCCCCTTGGCCTACCCCGCCCATAATCCCGCTTTCCCTAGGGGTCCCCTAAATAACAAGCGGGGGAGCAATCACCCTGTCCCGGACGTATACCCCACCAATAAACCTGCTTTCCCATCGGATGAATTTGTGTGGTTAATTACGGGTTAATTACAGTCGTGCAACAAAAATCGAAGGTAAATCCTTAATCAGCAACCAAAATACTGTAGAAAAAGTCAATTTACAAGGAAATCCCCGCCACGGAGCTACTACTTAGTTCTACCTTTTATTTTTTATCCAAAATATTTAAATTCTTTTTTATTCCCATTAATATTCAACATTTCAATGTTTCTTAAAGACACGCTTCAAAAGTTACCTACACCACATTCCATTTGCCGGTTATAGTAATCAAGATATTTTACATTCCATTGAAAAATAAGTTACCATTAAGAAAACTTGCAATGATTCTTGGCAGTTTTGTGGTATGAACCCTGGGTCAAAATGAAACCCCAGCCTACTGAGATTAAGTCAAACAGAGCAGTGCTTCTTAAACTTGTCAATTATTCACCTTGAATGAATGAAATTATTTTGTGGGTGATTGACAGATGGGGTAAATGATGTGTAAACAATATGTGAAAAGGGACTAAATATTCTCAAATACTTTTCCTCTGCAATGGGGCTGGATTTTGATGCAGGTTTTCTCTAATTAATTATGATCTTTGATGAGCTAGTGGGACAATAAATGGAGACAATGTACCCGTTTAAAATATTTAAAACCAGATAAAGAGGAACAGGGTGTAGAAGAGGGTAGTTTATTTGATACAAAAATTAAATAACCAGAATCATGAGAAGGAATGTTAATAGTGACAAGAATGAAGCAAATTCTAAAATGCATATTTTATATTGTGCATAATGAATTGTTAAGGCAAAGACAAGGAAAACTTTCATTGGAAGAGGAAATACCGAAACCACAGTTTTCCTCCTCAAAATTCAAGAGGAGAGGAATCAATAAGGCTTTGCGATCTTTTTTATTCAACAATATAAACTCGAAAGCTTTATTCCCTAATCTCAGTGAAGTGAATCTATAGCAACCAGTACCCGGTTCCTTTAAAATTCTACTCCCAATTAACAAATGAATCAAACTCTTCACATCATACTGTTTTTCAACAATACCCCATGAGTACTGGACTCGAATAGCAACATTTCTTCCATTCAGTGGCAAAAAAATTACTCTAACATACCTCTTTCAGCCTTTTTTCAAACAGCACCATGCTCATGAAATAAAAGTAGCATGCAAAAGGTAACAATATTGATAAACTATTCACGAATGTCACTTCCCATGAAAACTACAAAGTTGATGAAACAGTTCACATGCCTTTGTTCAATAACTTTATCTACTATGGTTACTGAAGGCCTGAAGCTTCAGCTGATGGAGTAAGTTAGGAGCACCATTCTCCCTTGAAAAGTTAGATAAAATCACAGACAGTTAGGTACTATGTTTGCCAAGATGCCAACAACCGATGATATATGTGATTATCAGTCAGTTTTACAAATTTAATCATTATTATTTTGTTATTTTTATTTTCTGGGTTAGTGAAGAAATTATATGAAATTATACATTTAAGAAATGTATGCAAAATTTTATTATATTAAATTTATTGGATGTTTTTTTAATTTTATAAGATTCGCTTTTATTGAAAACATTGTCAACGGTTGTTTGTTGTGACGTCAGTCATAAGAAGCCCTGACGACAGGAGTCAGGAGAACAGCGGGGTGGCGGGATGGGACCAGGAAGCAGTGGTGGCGTAAGGTTGAGAGCACTGTTTGTGGTTTGTTGGTCGGTTTGTAAGTCTATCTTTTGTTTGTTGTGGTTGTGAACTGGATTGGACAGGAAGTGCAACGGAAACAGGTGTGTAGAGTTTATTCACATGGCAACAGAGCATGGTTACAGTAGTCAGCAATGGACGGATCTGACAGCAAACATTTGGGGATGGAATGGAAATGGAGAAGCGAATGTCTGAGATTTAGCGGGATACAGGGCAAGTATAAAGGATGGAGAGGACAAGTCGAAGATTAGCTTGTGGTGTGTGGAGAATAAGTGAAATATCCGGGGATAGAGATAAAAATGAGCTTAAAAGGAAAAGCTTTAGGAGTGACAGAAGGGATAGATAGAGCTGAACTTAAGGATAAAGAGGGTTCAAAGATACAGTACCCTTATCCAAACTAGATGAGGTATATCTAAAAGACACTCTAATGGAAAATTACGGTAAAATGAAAAATTATTTTAAAATAGAGAATCTAGTGAAAAGATGAGAGATTTTATAATTAGGTATGAGAAGGCAGAATCAGAGTGTAGTAGAGTGGTAGGGAATAGCATGCTTGGAGAAGAAGCAAAGGGTTTTCATAAATAAGCAAATCTCACAGACAATCAAACACAAATGGTATTAGCAGCTTGTGGTAAAAGGAAAGTTGGAATATAAAACAGTGTCACAGATAATGAAAAGAATATTTGAGGGATTACAGAATAAAGAGGAAGGGTAATGATGGGGGTCAGACAGCTATGCAAATTTCGGGAGAGGGAGGGAAAACCAAAGATATTGGGGAAAATGGAATCGAGGTAGAGGTGGAAGAAATCCTGTAAATAGAGAAGGGAAAGTAACACTGTGTGCAATATGCAAATTGGAAAGGCATTGGGCTAAGGATTGTCCCCAGAATTTTCAAAATAACCTAGAAAATGGACAAGATGAGGAAAAAGTTTATACAGAAGTTAGTAAAATAGAGCAAGAATCTTGGGAAGAGGTTCATGCGATTTTAGACACAGGATGAAAATCAACAGATTGTGCAGAATTGACTAGCACACATTGTCGTGGATTTGAATAAGGAAGAATTAAAGAGAATGAATGATAATAAGAAAGAGTCTAATAAAGTATTTAATTTCGGTGAGTCATCATACATGTCGAAAGGAGTACATAATGGAAATACCAGTGATGTAAAACAAAAAGTTTTATTTGAAGACAGAAATTTTTCATGTTGATGTACCATGGTTAATAGGTAAGAAAACCTTGAGTAAAATGGGTGTGGCTATAAATTTAAAAGAGAATTGTGTTAAAATAGAAGTATTAGGGGGAAATGAAAGTAAGTTAAGAGAAGTCAAACAGGCCCACTTAAGAATACCAAATTTGAGGAGGAAGGTAGAAGAATTGTTACTGGAGGGATGGAAGGGAAAGGGTCTAAGGGGAAATTAAAGATGCAATAATGAAGTTACATCTAAAATTTGGTCATGGAAGTGGAGATGAAATATGGAAGCAGCACAGTGGAGTGGTAGTTTGAGAGAAAAAGAAAAGGAGGAAATACAAAGTTACTAACAGACTTGATTGCAAGTTGTGAGGTATGCAAAAAATACCAAAGAAATCCAGCTAAACCAGTAGTGGAATTTTCTTGGAGTAAAATATTTAATGAAGTTGTAGCAATGGATGTGAAAAGATAGAAGAGAGAAAGTTCTTGGTAATGGTAGATATGGCAGCAACGAGGTATTGTCAGGCTTTTTGGATAAAAGACAAGAAACCAGAAACTATTATAAAGACACTTTTTGATGGGTGGTTTACAATATTTGGAGCACCTAAAATGTTATCAGACAACGGGGGAGAATTTCAAAATGAAAAAGTAAGGAGGATGGCAGAAAGATGGAATATTGAAGTACTGGTCATAGCATCTCAATCTCCATGCAGCAATGGAATATGTGAGGAGACAGTAGGCATAATCAAAGAAAGCTTACAAAAGATGAATGATGATGAGGAAGTGGATTGGTCAATAGTATTAAGATGGGTAGTGAGTGCCAGGAACTGCTTAATGAACACTGGGGGTTTCCCCCTAACCAATTAGTATTTGGAAAAACCCTTCTTTGCCAAATATAATGGGAGAAGAGAGTTCAAGTCCTGCCAGCAGAGAGAAAGGGTATGGAAGAAAGCATAGTAAGGGATACACTGAACGTAATAATGCATAAGGCCAGAGAAATGTTTATCAAAAATGAGTCTAATAGTATAATAAGAATTGCTTTAAATAAAAATGCCAGAAAACATAAATTTGAAGAAGCAGTAGTGGGAGATGAGGTATTCTACAATAGGAAAAATGAAAATGAATGAAGAGAACCTGCTCAGGTAGTGGGATTATCAGGTAAAACGGTAGTGGTTAAACATGGGATTCTCTAAGAGAAGTAGCTAGAATACATGTTACTAGGATTCAAAGTCTGTCACCAGAAAAAGAAAAAGATACCTAAAATACATAAAATACATACTGTGAAGGATGAATCCTGTGCATCAAAGGAAGGGAATATAGATGGGCAGGAAGGAAAAGAAATGGTAATGGGCTGGAGAAGGAATGCAGATATAGAAGAGACTACAGAAAGAGATTTGGCGGAGGAAACACTGGAAGATGATGGCGAAAGTGAGTTAATAAAAATGATATCCAAATTCAAAAAGGGAAATAGAGTTAGAGCTATAAACAAAAATACAGGACAAGTAGAAGAATGGATTATATTAAGTCTTGCATGAAAAAGATCAAGAAAATCTTGGGCAGATTCGTACAATGTAGAAGACTCACAGTCAGGTGAAAGGGATGGGTTAACTTAAGAGATTATAGTCATGTAGAAAAAACTGAAGATGAAGAGGTTTTGCTAGGGTTTGAAAACAGAAGTGTAATTGAAGCTAAAAAGGAACTAAAATGTTGGAGAGAAAACAATGTATATGAGGACGTAAATGATGTTGGACAAAAAGCTACAAGATGGTTAGTACAGTAACTGAAAAGGTAAAAGGGGAAGAAAGGATATGTAGAGCAATACTGGTAGCTAGAGGTTTTGAAGAAGAAATGGCTGAATGGGAAAAAGATGCTCCTTCATGCAATGCCAAAATTTTAAAGTTGTCTGACAATACTGTAGTTAAATTGAAAGATTGGACTTGCTATACATTAGATGTAAAACCTGCATATTTACAAGGTGATGAAATTCACAGAGAGGTATATTTAAAACCACTAGTAAAGGTGGTTGGAGTGGATTATGGAAATTGAAGAAAATTGTTTATGGGCTCAAGGACTCAGCAAAGGCATGGTTTTGTACAGTGGTAAAAGTGGTGGAGGAGCTTCAAGGTGAGAGAAGTAGATTAGAACCTAATATATTCTTTTGGAGGAAAAACAATAAATTGAATGGTATTTTATGTACATATGCAGATGATTTTTGTTATGGAGGAACTGAAGGATTTTAAAAATGAAAAATATTGGGAAAACCACAAGCAAGTGCGTGAGTCCAATTGAAAGGAAACTGCAAGAGGGAGAACAATAAAGTAAAAGTTTTAAATATAAATTGAAAGGAGTAATAGTAGAACTTAAACTGAAAGCATAAGAAGAAAAATAGAATTTGTTTTAATCAGTGGCATAAGGAATATAAATTCTATAAGAGAACCAGAAGCTAGAAGATTTACAGGTAATAGAGTGTTAGGATAAAAGGAGTTAAGAGAGTACAGATCAGTCGTAGGACAGTTGAATTGGGTATGTAGCGAGAAATATCATACGATGTTAGTGAATTTAGTAAAGCTTTGACAGAAGGAACGACTCAAGATATTAAAAAGCTGATTAAAATAGTGAGAAAAGATAAGAATATCATGGGAGAAGTGATAAGTGAGTTAGAAGAAGAAAAGATTTACAGTACAGTACTGGGAAGCCTAGGCAGATGCTTCATTTGGAAATATTGAAGATGGTCATAAACAATTGGATTATGTGATAGCCTTGACAGATGGTAAGAGGAGAAGTCCCATATGGTGGAAATCCAGAAGAGTAGCAAAATCCATCATTGAAGCAGAAACTCTGAGTGTGGGGGAGGCCATAGAAGTCTTGGTATATTTCAAACATTTGAGGGAAGAGATAGTACGAGGGAGAAAATTAGAAGCATTGGTTAAAACTGATAGTAAAACACTAATGACTGCAATTAAATCAAGTAAAGGAATAAGTAGTAAGAGAATAAAAATTGATATTGTAGCAATGAGAGAAACAATAGAATCTGGAGAAATAAAGGAGGTGAGATGGATAAAAGGAAAGCATCAAATAGCTGATGTATTGCCTAAAGCAGGAGTTTCAGGGGAAAATATCAGGAATTGCACAGAGAGTAAAGAATTGGAGAATAATGGAGATTAGAGGGGATTGGGATAAGATGAGGTTGGAGGAGAGGGAGGAAAAGATAAGTGTGATTATCTGTCGGTTTTATAAATTTAATCATTATCATTTTGTTATTTTATTTTCTGGGTTGGTGAAGTAGGTATATGCATTATACATTTAAGGAATGTATACAAAGTATGTAGTTAATTTTATTGGATGTTTTTGTAGCAGTCCGCTCATGTTTGAAATGGAGAAATGGTTGTTGTGACGTCATAAGGACGCCCTGAAGACAGGAGTCAGGAGAACAGCGGGGTGGCGGGAAGTGACCAGGAAGCGGTGATGCAGTAAGGTTGAGAGTGCTCTTGTTTGTGGTCTGTTAGTCGGTTTGTAAGTCCATCTTTTGTTTGTTGTGCTTGTGAGCTGGAGTGGACAAGAAATGCAATGGAAACAGGTGTGTAGAGTTTATTCAATATGAACGCTGGACTAGAAAAGAACAGACCTCCTAAGACAGTCAAACAGTATGCTATTGGATTCCCTTCTCTAGGCAGGGCAGCCCCTTTGCACACTTGCGTCAAACAGTATGGCATATTCTCTGACAAACCAGTTATAGAACTTGTAAAAATTCCCAGCTTGTGGGTTATAAAACTCAAATGAGCTGATGACCCATCAATACAGCTCAAAACTATGAAAAATTGGGATGAAATGAGTTTGCCAGTACGGACATATGAACTAAATATGCCAGCCCCAAAATATAAGTAAGTTCTCAAGATGAAATATCAACCCGTACCTGATGGCTTTAGTTGGATAAGGGAGAAGGGGGGGGGAATCACACGGTAAAAAAGAAATAAAGTGAACACAATAAATATGGGAAGAACAGACTGGAAAACTACATTAGTGGTGATGCTGGTTAAAATATATGTGGCCATTTTTCTATGTATGGGGATTTTTTATGTACAGAAGATCAGATATCAAGAAACTGGCACAAAGAAATTTGCCACACATTCAGACATGATGCATTCTGGTGGAATGGTGGCTAGGCTACACAAAATAAGAGTAAGCAAAATGGTTATGTACGATTGAAGCTATATGATTAATACTGAAAATTAAAATGACCCGAGGAAAGAAAGTATTGTAAATGTTCTCATTTATGCTCAGAAAAATTAGGATGACACAGTCAGATGGGATACTGGTAGGAGGAGTTTTAAATGGGAACAAACTGACCCAGTTGTCCTAAGGATGTCAAGGTGAGAAATAACTTGGTAGGAGGAGTCTTAAATGGGAACAAACTCACCCCTTTGGTCTAAGGATGTCAAGGAGTTTTAAATGAGGACAAACTGACCCCATTGGTATAAGGATGTCAAGGAGAGAATTAACTTGGTAGGAGGAGTTTTAAATGGGAACAAACTGACCCCGTTGGTCTAAGGATGTCAAGGAGAGAATTAACTTGGTAGGAGGAGTTTTAAATGGGAACAAACCGACCCCAATGGTCTAAGGATGTCAAGGAGAGAAATAGCTTTGGTAGGAGGAGTTTAAATGGGAACAAACTGACCCCGTTGGTCTAAGGATGTCAAGGAGAGAAATAACTTGGTAGGAGGAGTTTTAAATGGGAACAAACTGACCCCTTTGGTCTAAGGATGTCAAGAAGAGAAATAACTTGGTAGGAGGAGTTTTAAATGGGAACAAACTGACCCCGTTGGTCTAAGGATGTCAAGGAGAGAAATAGCTTTGGTAGGAGGAGTTTTAAATGGGAACAAACTCACCCCTTTGGTCTAAGGATGTCAAGGAGAGAAATAACCTGGTAGGAGGAGTTTTAAACGGGAACAAACTGACCCCATTGGTCTAAGGATGTCAAGGAGAGAATTAACTTGGTAGGAGTAGTTTTAAATGGGAACAAACTGACCCCGTTGGTCTAAGGATGTCAAGGAGAGAAATAGCTTTGGTAGGAGGAGTTTTAAATGGGAACAAACTGACCCCGTTGGTCTAAGGATGTCAAGGAGAGAAATAACTTGGTAGGAGGAGTTTTAAATGGAACAAACTGACCCCGTTGGTCTAAGGATGTCAAGGAGAGAAATAGCTTTGGTAGGGAGGAGTTTTATATGGGAACAAACTGACCCCGTTGGTCTAAGGATGTCAAGGAGAGAAATAGCTTTGGTAGGAGTTTTAAATGGGAACAAACTGACCCCGTTGGTCTAAGGATGTCAAGAAGAGAAATAACTTGGTAGGAGGAGTTTTAAATGGGAACAAACTGACCCCGTTGGTCTAAGGATGTCAGGAGAGAAATAGCTTTGGTAGGAGGTTTTAAATGGGAACAAACTGACCCCGTTGGTCTAAGGATGTCAAGGAGAGAAACAGCTTTGGTAGGAGGAGTTTTAAATGGGAACAAACTGACCCCAATGGTCTAAGGATGTCAAGGAGAGAAATAGCTTTGGTAGGAGGAGTTTTAAATGGGAACAAACTGACCCCGTTGGTCTAAGGATGTCAAGGAGAGAAATAGCTTTGGTAGGAAGTCTTAAATGGAACAAACTGACCCGTTGGTCTAAGGATGTCAAGGAGAGAAATAGCTTTGGTAGGAGGAGTTTTAAATGGGAACAAAACTGACCCCGTTGGTCTAAGGATGTCAAGGAGAGAAATAGCTTTGGTAGGAGGAGTTTTAAATGGGAAAAACTGACCCGTTGGTCTACGGATGTCAAGGAGAGAAATAGCTTTGGTAGGAGGAGTTTTATATGGGAACAAACTGACCCCGTTGGTCTAAGGATGTAAAGGAGAGAAATAGCTTTGGTAGGAGGAGTTTTAAATGGGAACAAACTGACCCCGTTGGTCTAAGGATGTCAAGGAGAGAAATAGCTTTGGTAGGAGGAGTTTTAAATGGGAACAAACTGACCCCGTTGGTCTAAGGATGTCAAGGAGAGAAATAACTTGGTAGGAGGAGTTTTAAATGGGAACAAACTGACCCCTTTGGTCTAAGGATGTCAAGAAGAGAAATAACTTGGTAGGAGGAGTTTTAAATGGGAACAAACTGACCCCGTTGGTCTAAGGATGTCAAGGAGAGAAATAGCTTTGGTAGGAGGAGTTTTAAATGGGAACAAACTGACCCCATTGGTCTAAGGATGTCAAGGAGAGAAATAACTTTGGTAGGAGGAGTTTTAAATGGGAACAAACTGACCCCGTTGGTCTAAGGATGTCAAGAAGAGAAATAGCTTTGGTAGGAGGAGTTTTAAATGGGAACAAACTGACCCCGTTGGTCTACGGATGTCAAGGAGAGAAATAGCTTTGGTAGGAGGAGTTTTAACTGGGAACAAACTGACCCCGTTGCTCTAAGGATGTCAAGGAGAGAAATAGCTTTGGTAGGAGGAGTTTTAAATGGGAACAAACTGACCCCGTTGGTCTAAGGATGTCAAGGAGAACAAACTGACCCCTTTGGTCTAAGGATGTCAAGAAGAGAAATAACTTGGTAGGAGGAGTTTTAAATGGGAACAAACTGACCCCGTTGGTCTAAGGATGTCAAGGAGAGAAATAGCTTTGGTAGGAGGAGTTTTAAATGGGAACAAACTGACCCCGTTGGTCTAAGGATGTCAAGGAGAGAAATAACTTGGTAGGAGGAGTTTTAAATGGGAACAAACTGACCCCGTTGGTCTAAGGATGTCAAGAAGAGAAATAACTTGGTAGGAGGAGTTTTAAACGGGAACAAACTGACCCATTTGGTCTAAGGATGTCAAGGAGAGAAATAACTTGGTAGGAGTAGTTTTACATGGGAACAAACTGATCCCTTTGGTCTAAGGATGTCAAGGAGAGAAATAACTTGGTAGGACGAGTTTTAAATGGGAACAAACTCACCCCTTTGGTCTAAGGATGTCAAGGAGAGAAATAACTTGGTAGGAGTAGTTTTAAATGGGAACAAACTCACCCCTTTGTTCTAAGGATGTCAAGGAGAGAAATAACTTGGTAGGAGTAGTTTTAAATGGGAACAAACTCACCCCTTTGGTCTAAGGATGTCAAGGAGAGAAATAACTTGGTAGGAGTAGTTTTAAATGGGAACAAACTGACCCAGTTGGTCTAAGGATGTAAAGGAAAGAAATAACTTAAGAGAAAGAAACCAAGACAAGAGAAGTTCATAACATAAACAAGAGTGGAGATGGGCAAAACAGATTGATTTTGTCATGATGAGAAGTACCAACAGCAGCGAAGAGAGGACTGTGGCGAGATATGTTAATACAACATGGATTGCTACAAGCTGATATGATGACAAGCGCAGAAGACAAAAAAAAATTATGTCAAAAGAAAGTCATGGAAACTAAAAACTTGAAAAGACGAGGGTTGGGAGGAATCACATCAGAATCTCAATACACAAAACTTGAAGAGAGAAAATAATCAAAATAAGAAAGTGGCTGGAGTAAAGTGGAAAAAATTTGAGTGGCAAAGCATATGGTAGATAAAAATGGTCAATGTTTGAAAAAAGCCTGAACAATTAAGGCAATATTTTGAATCATCTATGTGAAGAAAATGAACATGGATCAGGGATTACTGGTAAAACAAAGGGACTAGCAGAACTGACAGAAAATACCACTCTTGGAAAATTTACATGGCCCCCATGAACAGTTCGAGGGGAAATATATGAAACCCAATAAAACAAATCAATTAAATCAGAATAGAGGAGAGAGTATGATGATAATAGCTCACATAGGAAAAGGTGATGCATAAGGACATTAAAATTTTGGTGGAATAAGATTACTTAGCATACTGTGAAAAGCTCAAGGTGCTGAAGGTAAGACCAAGACAAATTGTCAGAGCTGATCGTGATCAGCTTAGCTTCTTGCCTAAGGTGTCACCTACATTATCAGCAGGAAAAGTACCTTGCAAAGAGGAGATACAGTAATCTTGAGAGGGTACTGGCTACCAAAAGTTTCAGAGGGACATAATGAAGGCAGAGGGAATTAGTACCAGTACTGAGCTAATCATGCTTCTATATCAAAATACAAGTGAAGATGGTAGCAGTGTATCAGAAAAACTTGAGATAAATGTTTGTGTTCATCAAGGATTGGCCCTAAGCCTTTCGCTATCACAGTAATGGAGGAAACTACTGTAGCGTGCATAATGGACACTCATGAGACTGATTACTTGTAGGTAATTTAGTAGAACAAAAGAACAAGACAAAGAGCTTGTATGAATGTTTCAACTGAAAATTAACATACACAAAATAAAGCTTAGGATTACTGTACTGGGATGGAAGCAAAAGATACAGTAACAGTCAGGAAAGTCGCCATGTGGATACCGCTGGAAAGGTGAACTCATATATACTGTGTACCAAATCTATCCATTTGTTTTACTGGTTTTCATATATGTATTAAGATTAGCTTACCAACAATCAGTTCTCAACTGCTTTTAGCTCACGATTACAAAATATACATGGAATAAGATTTTCCATGCCAAAATGTTATTACAAGAGCAAATATGGATGAGAGCGAGCAGGAGATGGAGCATGCTATTGTAAGAGAGGAGCAGTTCTTGGAAAAAGTCAAATATTTTTGTTATTGTTTGCATACACCTGACTCTGAAACACACACTGAGAAGGCAGTAATGGAGAGGGAAGCAACAGTCTCAGATTAGGGGAGAAAAATTCCAAGACTAATTGAAAATAAAAATA
Source organism: Macrobrachium rosenbergii (assembly GCF_040412425.1). Classification (NCBI taxonomy): domain Eukaryota; kingdom Metazoa; phylum Arthropoda; class Malacostraca; order Decapoda; family Palaemonidae; genus Macrobrachium; species Macrobrachium rosenbergii. The sequence continues at coordinate 16,546,937 of NC_089741.1, read as the reverse complement.
TCCTACTATTACAAAGAGCAGGCTTATGATGCCTGCATAAAGCCTAAACTACTCTATGCAGCAGAAATATTGGCAATGACAAAGCAATTAGCAATTTTGAAAAGGTGTTACAACACTGCTAACATTCATGGCCAAAGTGGCCTGGAAATATATTAAAAATAAGGTCACAGAGATGTGATATGTAGAGGATAGAGAATAGACTGAGATCTCAAAGGCATAGATGGTTTGGAAGGGATACGGAAAAGTTAATCAGAAAAGCCTCTGACATGGGAGAAGCAGGAAGGTGGCCTGTAGAAGGGTCCGGGAAATCACAGAAGAAGGACAGGGCATATTCAAAAGACTAACTCATTTCAGGAAGTGGACAGAATAGTAGAATAGAATATTATAGAATACTGTATACAATTTAGGTCAAAGGCCAAGTGCTGGGACCTATGAGGTCCTTCACCGCTGAAACAGAAATTTACAGTAAAAAGTCCGAAAGATGTAACAGGAGGAAAACCTCGCAGCTGCACTATGAATCAATTGTTGAGAGAGGGTGGAATGTAAGAGAGAAGACAGAGAATATGAACAGAGGTACTGTAAAAGGAATGAAAGGGATTACAGCTAGGGGCCAAATGGAAGCTGCAAAGAACCTTAAGTAATGCCTAAAATGCACCACATGCGGTGCACTGACGGCACTATCTCCCTACGGGGGTAAGTGGATAGAAAAATAACGGCTTTGGAGAAGGAAATCCAGCTACTGTTAAAAAGCTTCATCACAGAAGTACATGACAATCCTATCACTGATGACAAGAACAAAATAAAAAATTTTCTCTTTGCAATTGTACTTGAAAGTCTGCTCTGTGTTACAAACTAGTTTGCTAACACTTCACTATATAAACTAAGAAAAGAGGAAAATTTTCCTATTTTTAACCCTCTGTTTCATTTACATACAGTATTTCTGGATGGCCAAAACATTACAGTAAAACACTACGAAATTAGTTAACGTCCCTGCTCATTTGACGTACAATATTACAGCATGGATAAAATATAGAAAAAGAAAAAAATAGAAAACTGAGCTGAGCAAGAAAGATGTTTCATGATATTACTCTTGGATGAATAACATTAACATACCTTAAGAAGCACTGATTCAAGACTTTCCTCTCTTATCACACCCATGAGTAGGCAATCTAGTCACTTCCCCATGCTTTTCTACCCATCAGATTGATCAAAAATTCTCCAAATGACACCCTATCAGGTCTTGATGTCTTCAAAAAACATGAGATGTCAAGTCAACTAGTATCTTACAGAGCCTGAGGCAGTTTTTACTATGCAAATGCTTTCCTTGGAACTCCATTCCTTTAAGAATCATTTTAATCCACTCTCAATGTAGAAAAATATTTGTCATAATGTTATCTCAGTTTGCTCCAAGAATATTCATGAAGCCATCTCAGCCTTCAATGTGACAAAGACCCAAATTCAAGCCTTTGGTCAAGTGAATAACTTTACGCCTCATTCAAGAACAACTTAAATAAATAGATCTATTTGTGGCTAGATTCCCTCGAAAGGTCACAACTTGGGATTTTCAAATTTATACAATAATGCCCAAATGAAGCAATTGCCCTTTCAACATTTTTAAAAGTCATAACTAGGAATACTTCACTAGCAAAAATAGTTAACTATCACAAATTTTCTGATTTGTTAGTCCTACCTCACAACTGGAAGGATCATTAGACCATGAAGCTTCTCTTCAACTGTACATTAGGCATGTTAATATTGTATTGAAACTTAATTTAATATTGTATTGAAACTTAATTTAATATTGTATTGAAACTTAATACTGTATAACAATTCAAATCGATTTCATCTCTCACGCTTTTTATACAGGTTCCATTACCATCAAATTCAGCGACAAAGATGAATTCAAACTCATGATGTTTGAATTACTAAAAAGACACTGGTATTTAATTATATGTGAGAAGGTTAGAGGTTATAAGGTTAATGGAAGGCTAAGGTTAATATTAGAAACACAATAGTCTCTACAATAGGAACCTTACTTGTGCTAATCCTTTGAAATAATCCATTTTTTAAGCGCCAACATTTGTTAAAGGACAGAAGCTTGATGTTACATATATCTTCTGCTAAAGTGAGGAGATATTTCCTACTGGTCAAGGATGAGCAATCTGAAAATCAAAACAATTCTTGACAGTACTGTTTCCCGGTTTTAAGTAATACTCTAAAGGCAGATTAATATATTCCACAATAGAGTGAAAAGAATAAACATAAAAAATTTGTTCACACAATTTCATTGCTTTAGGCCATAGAAACCCCTACCAATTCAGCATCTTATAATGAAATTTCTTCACTTCATTAGAAGACGCTTTGTTTTGCTCCATTTAAAAAATAATATGCAGCATACCTATGTAACATAGGACTGCTAATGGGTGAGCTCAGAACAAGAGAGGAGTGCAGAGAACACTCTAACAAGGCAACAAATATCTTTCATTTATCAATCAACCACTGAGCTAGCTTCTTCAGACAGTCTATCATGATCTTTTAACAACATAACATGCTAAATTACAGATGAAATAATGGTGTTTTTTTCACTCTGCTGAAGATTCACAGGCACTCGCGATTAGTGTTAAAAATGAAAAAAAAAAAATTGATGTTTCAAAATCAAAATGTTTATTCTCTCATCTGACCATTATTGTCTTCATGTAATTATTGTTGCAAAATATTTCATGCATTTCTCAAATGAAGCTCCTCTCTTGCTCTTATATATAAACTAACATTATGTGATGTGGTTTTATTCTGACCAAAAATACATAACCATAAAGAAAATAAAATTAAAATCATCTTCAGAACTATGGACTGAAGTCAACATTCTTTACAGTAATCATACATGTCATTTCTGAATTTCCAAGCTTAATGCAGTGTTGGCTTCATATTTTATAACAGGAGTATACAGTCGGTCCCCGGTATTCACAGGGAGGTGTACCACAAGCTCCCACGAATATATAGCTAAAATCCACGAATAATTGACACACCTCTAAAAATGCTTATAACTGCCTATTTTGACAGTTCAAACACCAAAAAACCCATCGGGAGGGTGGAGACCTGTCCTGGACTTAAGTGCTCTGAATTTTTTCATAAAGACCCCGAAATTCAGGATGGAAACCAATCAGTCAGTGCTGTTCTCCATTTATCATGGGGATTGGATGGTTATGACAGACATGAGGACGCATACTTTCACTTTCCATTCCACCCGGAATCCAGAAAGTACTTGAGATTCGTGTTCCAGGGCAGGATCTGCCAGTTTTGAGCCCTCTGTTTCGGTCTTTCAACAGCCCCACAGGCCTTCACCAGGGTTCTCGCCCCAGTAGCAAAGTGGCTACATTTGATGCGCATCAATATATGCCTGTATCTCGACGACTGGCTCCTACGCTCCCCGTCGAGAAACCATTGCACGGAGGACTTACAGAAGACTCTCTTTCCCTTGTCCAGGATCTGGGTCTTCTGATCAACTTTTCCAAGTCACAAGTCCCGACTCAGTCGATCCTCTATTTAAGAATGATGATCGACTACCAGAGTTTTAAGGTTTTCCGTCACAGAGAAGAATTTCTCGTTCTTCCTGCTCAGCCAGAGAGTGGTTCCTGCTCAGCCAAAGAGTGGTTGACCTCTTGGGCACTCTTTCATCCACAGAGAAGTTTGTGCTGTGAGGGAGACTGTACTCAAGATCCCTACAGTTCTTCCTAAAGGCCAGCTGGCGCAGGAAGACATCTCTGGACTCATTTGTCTTTCCCATTACTCCCAAGATCAAGGAGGACCTTCAGGGGTGGCTGGGAGAAGAGAGATTCCTGGTAGGGAAGTCTTTAATCATTCTGAACCCAAGCCTAACCTTGTTCTCAGACACTTCAGACCTGAGATGGGGAGCTCATTTACAGGATTGGAAGTTGCAGGGATGTGGTCGCAAGAAGAAAGATGGCTCCACATCAGTGTAAAGGAGCTGAAAGCGATACACCTGGCTCTTCAGCATTTTGCTTTGGTGACACACAACAAAATAATGCAGTCCACTCGGACATGATGGCACTGGCCTACGTAAGGAACCAAGGAGGCATGCACTCTTTCTCTCTTTGCCAGGCGGCCATAGATCTCTCATTTGGGCCCAGAGGCCCAGAACAACTGTATTGGATCGTCACCCTCTTCATTCAGGGCAAGATGAACGTTCTTGAAGATGTCGAAGAATCATCGTCTTCCCCTGTATTGCTCATCAGTTCCAGACCCTATGGCTTGGGCAAGAGACGCAATTCTCCAGGAATGGTCACCTGGACACGTATGCCTTCCCGCCATTCAGTATGATGAGGGAAGTCATCAATAAGTTTCAATCTCACAGCAACTCGTCAAAGACACTAGCAGTCCCGTTTTGGCCACAGAGGGAATGGTCCCCGAACCTTCTAAGCCTCTTAGTGGACTTCCCAAGACTTCTTTCACAGCGTCGAAGTCTTCTCAAACATTGAAGTCTTCTCAAACAACCTCATTTCCTCCGCTATCATCAAGGTTTGTCCACTCTCGCTCTGACAGGCTTCAGACTGTCAGGAAGCTTGTCAGAGCGAAAGGATTTTCAAAGGCAGCTGTGAAGACTATTGCCAACTGTAGACGACAAACTTCATCCGTCTACCAGGCTAAGTGGTCAGTTTTTATGTGACTGGTGTCGAAGACACAGTATCTTGTCTTCTGAGACCACTTAGCTCAAATAGCCAATTTTTTAATCTTCCTGAAGTCTTCTTGGGGACTAGCGACTTCGACTATTAAAGGCTTTAGATCCATGCTCAACTCTGTCTTTAGGCACAGAGGTTTGGGTCTTGCAACAGGTCAGGATTTTGGTGGCTTGATTAAATCTTTCGAGACTTCAAGGGAACACAGACCGCCTTCTATTCCTTGGAACCTAGACGTGCTTCGTTGGCTCTCAGGGCCTCCCTTTGAGCCTCTTCATACATCTTCCTTGAGACTTAACGAGGAAGACTCTCTTTTTGGTTGCTCTAGTGACAGCCAAAGAGTTATTGGATTACAGGCCTTGGACAAGCAGGTTGGCTTTTCACAAGGTGATGTGGTCTGCATGTTCACCTTTGGGTTTCTTGCAAAGAACAAAACCCCAGCCAATCCTTGGCCCCGTTCGTTCTCTATCAAGAACCCTACAGATATCCTGGGACCTACAGACCAGGAGAGAACTCTGCCCGGTCAGAGCCTTAAAATGTTACGTGGAGAGGACTAGAGCATCAGAAGCCCCTCTCTTAACCTCTGGCATTCCGTAAAGAACCTATCTCGTTCTGTGTCCAAGAATGCCTTATCCCTCTTTCTTAGAGAAGTGATCTCGAAACTCCACAGGGGAATTCAGAAAGAGACCCTACCTTTATTGAAAGTTAAAGCCCACGAAGTCCAGACAGTCACCATTTCACTGGCTTTTAAACACAATCTGTCACTGTCAGACTATCCTTCAATCTACGTACTAGACATGCAGATTTATGTTTGCCTCTTATTATTTGCCTGATGTAGAAGCCACTTATGAAAACTGCAATATATTAAGATTATCTGTAGCTGGCTTGGTCCTGGGGGAGGAAGGGTAGGAGAATGCCTCCTATTTCTCTATCTCCTTGCCTTGAATTTAGGTGATCGAGTTATGGGATCCTGGGGGTACTACATACCCGGGGTACCCACCAGTCTTCTAAGGGATGGGTTTGGTGTTTTATGTAAGGTGTGGGTAACAATAAATTTGGTCAAATTTTTCTTGTACTGCGCCCAGGGCAAGCGCATACCCTTTTGTATAAGGCTTAGTCCTCGCTCAAAGTAGCAGCTTTATCAAGTTTCTTCACCTCTCTCTCTCTCAAATAAGCTCTTATATGTTCAGGAATTCCTCTCAGATATTGCTCTAAGACCACTAATTCTTCAAGTTCGTCCATAGACTTAACTTTAGCCGCCTCCAGCCATCGTTTACAGCATCTCCTGACTTTATAGGCGTAATCCAAGAAAGTTATCTTGTCATCCTTTTCCAAAGATCTGAATCTTTCATTGTAATTTTCCGGGGTCATCTGGTAAACCTGTAGTACATTGTGTTTGAGTACCTGGTACTCTTTACACTGTTCAGCTGATAAGGCTAAGTAGGCACTTCTTCCTTTACCAATGAAAACACTTTGTACTAAAACTGACCATTTATCCTCTGGCCATCCCATACCTGAAGCTACTTTTTCAAAGTGATCAAAAAATTCATCTGGAGCTTCTTCTGTAAATTTTGGAATTAACTTCTGTACTCTCGCTACATCAAACACAGGGTCTGTGTTACCGATATAGTTATATGGGTTGACAGGCAGTAAAGATCGAGCTCTGATTAACTCCAACTCCCTTTCATGTTTTGCCTTTTCCCTTTCTTCTTTTGCTCTATCCCTTTCGTCTTCTTCTCGCCTCCTCACTCATCTCTTTCTTCTTTTTCTTTTTCTCTTTCTTCTCTTGCCTTATCTCTTGCTTCTTTTTTTTATCAGCCTGTATCTGCAGTCTAAGTAAATTTTCTTCTGACTCTAACACCTTCATTCTACTCCAAAATTCTTCTGAGTCTAAACTCCTAAATTCTGCCTGTACATCAATGTTCTCATTCTCTTGCCTTACCTTATTTGAGAATTCTATCTCAGCTGCATTCAACAGATCATAAGCTTCTACTAATTCTCCTTCTACTTTACCAGAGCTTATTAATGCCTTGATGGAGACACACTTAACTTCTGCCACGCTCATATCAAAAGTAACATTAGCCCCATATGTTATTGCTAAGTGAATCCATTGTCCCTTAGTCAGGTGAGATTTAGATAACTTTCTGATGGTTGGAGCTGCCATAAATTCCTGAACTTCAAACCGAGCCATTTTTCTAGTTTACTCAACAAGAAGGGTTTACAATTCACTTTTATATGGTTATTCTCCTACCAAAAATATATTCCTAACACCACCAGTACAAATCATAAACCAGAGTGATATTCTGTTTAGTTCTCCTTAGACAATGGGCACCAATTAATTTAGTTTCCCTGGTCTGACTAACAAATCATTTTAATTAATTTCCTGGACGATGGACACCAAATCTTTTGTTACGAAGTGATCAAGCACCTGGTTATTACACAAATAGGCCAACAAATCTGTTGTGCAAATGATAATACCAAGTTACCTCACGTCAACCAGATACTTGGAACCTCATAACAAAGAGTTCGACTGAATTTCTAAAGGTACAATGATCCCATAACTTACTTATCACTGGAGAAAATCAAAGTAACTTTATCAAGTTATGGATGAGGTAACAATTATTAAGTTATATCCAGATTAATGGAATATGGGTTTCACTTCAACCAGCACTGTAGCTGTCTCTCTGGTTCTATTTTACCTAGATAAGTCTCAGGTGAACAAACAGATACATCACTTACCTTGTACACACTAATTAATGACTCTAATTACTGGTGATCAAAATGAAACGCTATGTTTTAAAAACTTTAAACAAACAGGTTTATTTCCAAGTTCAAAAGTTATATGTAAAGTTCACAATCTCAAAAGATTTACCATTAATTGACAACAGTGTAAGATTTAAGTATCTCTTAATCAAGTTTAATTCACAAAACTTTAATTTATCAAGAAAACAATCTGGTTAGGTAAGAATCAAACTATTAACTATCACTTAGTGCCAAGCATTTACCTGATTTAACCATTAAAAACAGTCACCAAAATATTACTGATTGGAATCCACATAACATTCTCTCAAATCTCTATAAAAGGTAGGCACTAACAAAATGTTAAGAAATCACCAGCAAAACACAGTAACAATAAAATCATAAT
>NC_089741.1:16446598-16531598 GCF_040412425.1 Macrobrachium rosenbergii | reverse complement strand
GAAGCATCTCACCTAAACTCCTGTGTAACATTTCAAATGAGCATTTAATTCTTGTTAGTCTAGCACAGGTTGAGCTTTGTTGTTCAGCATTTGTTCCACCACCTATGGCAAAATACCACACTCTCAATCTTCTCTCTCTCCATGATTTCAAAAAGACATCATTAATCCATCTCACTATTTCCTTCTCAAATGGCTCTCTCTTACCTTTCAATTCCCTATCATAACAACCAGTCCTGTTTTTCAATGTTGGCAATTTGCTGTTCTTCCACACCCTCTCAACACTCCAATGACTTCCTTCAAAATTTGCTTTGAAATCCTTATCTGTCCAAGGGCAATCTTTACACTATTCTCACCTTCAATTCCTGGGTCGTGGCCAAACGCACCAAACTCACCCCTCTACTACTAGTGTGACACCCCCAAGAAACTCAATCACATTCATACCTATTACCATGTCAACACCGTCCACCACAGTGTCAGACACAATAAGAGGCACCCTTAACAGCTCATCAACCTTTATCAAGTTGATCTAACTTGGTCCAGTTGTATCTGACCTCTCTCCAAATAAATGCAACAAGTAACTTCTCGCTTTCACAATTACCTACCTAGTATGAATCTACCACTGTGGTTGAGCATCAAGTATCCACCAGTGCTATTACATTTGTTCCATCAACCGCCATAAAGTCTAGCCACCTGGAGTACACAAAAACCCTGACTTTGGCCCTCTGGAAATATTCAACCGACCAGGATGAAACTCTGGCATCAGAGGTTTCTCACTAAGGTCTCTAATCATGTCAAATTTCATCGAAATCCATTCGCCATTCCAGAAATTCAGATATATATCGTTTTTTGGCATTCAGGGGATGTGGTGGTGGGGGGGTGAGGGACCCAACATATCTGTGGAGCAATAACAGTAAAAGATACAGCTGTGATACTTAGTTTTTCTGAAAGCTCATATTCTGGAGGGGTGCCTTTCGGAGTTTGTTTTTTGAAATAATGAAATTTTCAAGTTACAGTATGCCATTCACATTAGCCACCAAATTCAAATTTCCTGATGCTCAGGTACGGCCTGCTTACATTAGTAGAGACGCAATTTTCTTAATGTGTGTGAATTCGTCCATTATCTCAAGTAACAACTTTCTTCTTTTCTTTCTAGATGAGAATCAAATGTCTCTCATTTTTCCATTACTATACAGTATTTCCAATTACAGTACTACAATATTTTGAAAATCTAATGTAATTAGCAAGCTCCATTTCTTAACAATTTTTTCTATCTACGGAAGTCATTTTACTCTTGAGCTGGTGTCATGAAGGAGCTTCAACCTCGAGAGGTTTGCAGTAGTGAGCGGATGTGAGACTGACAGCGTACATTGTTTTCGACAAGTGTCAAGTTATCCTCTTCATTAACGTGAACCAAAGGCTTGTCCAGTTAAGTTTTAAGTCCAATTTAATATATTTCTCGAACATCATTAAAGGCAGTTTTTTAAAAGCAATGAGTTTCCCACATTCTGGCATGAAAGAACTGTCTTCTTAGAGTAACCAAACGGTTTAGTACTCCCAAGCTGATAGATCTAGTACCACTTGCATCTGTTATGATTGGTGTTTTTACATCTGTCTCAGCTGTTCTAATTATTGCTTTTACGGTACATCTGTCTATCAATAAATTTTAAGTTCTTTATTGTGGCTCTTGGTGAGTGTAATACCATTTGTATGCAATGCATTTTCATTGTAGACACCCATTATTAGGCAAATTTTAAAATATCAGTGACATGCTTTGCAAGGCTACGACAAGTCTCACTTCTTGGAAAGTTGATTCCTTCTATCTTTCGATCTTGAAGGTATAGAATGAAGTTTATTTTCTCAACTCCACTTCAATCTAAGGTCATCTATCTCTGATTTTGTGGTGTTCTGTTTAATTTCCTGGTAATTCTAAGCCGGCTGTCCGCGGTGAGCTAGCCTATGGCAATTAAGTTTTTCCTTATGTTATTTTACCTACTGAACATGAATTTAAAATAATATTTTGGCAGTCAGCTGTAACTATAATGTAATTGACCCTTGAAAACTGCACGTCTGTACATACCAGTGGGTTGCACACAGCTCAAGGGTAAATTTCAGTTCAGCAGCAGCCGATCGGCAAAATATTACCTTCAACTCTTGTGAAGCAAGTAAAATAACATAGAAAAATGTCAATTGCCATAGTCTAGCTCCACTGCACACTATTTGAAGCTTTCATAAACGGGAAACAAACCATTATCATTTCCGCTTTCAACTTAGGTGACCTCTATAGGTGGCCATGGCAGAACGGTGCTGCGTGCCTTATCTGCACTTTTTAAGATTCCTGGCAAGCTCGTATGTTCTGGCAAGAGGTAATATTTTTGTTCAGCAAGTAAAATAACATTAGAAGACATCAAATTCATCAATTGCCAGAGTCTTGCAGTTCTTGCTAAGCCTAGAAAACCGGCAGCTGCTGACTTGTGAACCGAACGCTAGTGCATGTGTGTTAAGGCTTAGAATCAGCAGTACTAGTAATGAATGAAAAGTGCCTTTGGAACGGCTCCCGCTATCCATTTATTCGCCCTTCTTTTTATGCTTGTTTTTCGTTTTCCAAATGACATATATAAAAGGAAAAATACAACAATAAGGTACCCAAACCTTTTCCCAAGTTATTTACCCTACCCAGAAACCCAAATTCCCAATGGGTCCCCCTTACTGTTAGCTATTCTCGAAAGGGTTTTACCCCACCCAAAACCCCGATTCCCAACGGGTCCCCTTTATCGTCAGTTACAGTTCTAAGGTAATTTACAGCTTAATTACATTTGACCGCCAAAATATTACTTTAAATTCTGGTTCAGCAGGTAAAGTTCTATAGAAAGACGTCAACTGCCATAGCCTAACTCACTGCGGACAAATGGCTTAGATCTGTAACGCCACCCTCAGAGCCGTCAGCGGAGTCTCCAGCGAACGTGTCATTCACTAAGTCTCCGCTGAGCAAGTTTTCTATGGTGACTTCCCAGTTTCTTCGCCATACAATTAGTCACGCCTAACGTACCGGGTCACGCGATTTCAATCAGTTAAACTGTATATGTATTTGATCACCTATTATCAATTGTGTATCTTGTTTTTCTTTATTCACAGGCATCAAGATTATATCCACATTGGAATTTTGTCTGCCTTTATATTGTAAACTGTGCTTGTTCGCTGTATATTATTGTTAATTATTACTGACCTCAGGTCACACACAATCTCACTGTCTTTCGCAGCTCGACGCCAGTCTGCCGCTATATAAGCTGCCTGGATCTGTAATAAAGTAGCAGTCACTTTTACCTGCTCGTTTCTTTTGCACCTCTTACAGATCTACCAATTTCCTTCTTTCTTTTCCTATAGGTCTAAAACCCAAACCTTTAAGGAAATGCACTGTATGTAATACAGTACTATCAAGTTTCTATGGCTCAGTAATCTTAGGCCTATTAGCGTCTAGCATGAGTTTTTTACGCAATGATTTTTTAAAATTTCTCTTACGACTCATAATAGCCTTAAGAGTACTCTTTTAACCAACCAAGAGCCAATTTAAAGATGAAACATTTGATCAAGGTAGGGAAGTAGTTCAGGCTGTCAAGGAAAAAACATGATAACATGTACGGAGCATAAAATGCACTCTTACGGAATGTCAAATCTTTTTTACTCTTTTCATATTTGCATGTATAGGTAAAACGTGGCCATCTATGTTTTTTGATCAAGAAATCCAAATGATGACCCTACAGGAGGAAAGATCATGTACCAGAACAATACCTAACATTACCACATTAGGTAATAATCTCTGGCGTCCATTCAGATTAAAGCTGCTCTCTGTCTCTTTCTCTCTAAAACATACTACAGTACAAATACAGTATTACAGCATTTTCCTTCTTGTAAACCAATGAGTACTTCAAATATCATGTAGAGCCCCTGCAGGCATCATAGTATTAAGCTAAACCTGTAAGAATGTATGCTAACATACATCCGAACATGTGGAGATACTTGGTAATCAGGTATGCTAACATATTCAACATAACCTGGGTGGCAACTAGGCCTAGGCTAGCCTACATCCTGGACCAAGGAAACCCACTGTAAGTAGGCTAATAATATCAATATGGTTAATATAATCAATACTTTGTATTTGTAGTTAAAAAGTGGTAACTTGTTTGGCGAATCATAACCCCCATTCCTTTGTTATCACATTTTTTCCTCGATGTAGGGCACTGCCATTGCAAAAAAAGGACTGAAATCACAGGCAAAAAAAGTGATGAAATCACAAAAGGGGTAGTAGAGCCCAGCCACAACAGACAGATATGGAGGTCAGGGGATACAAAGGAAGGCGTAGGCGTAGCTTTGTTCCGCAACCTGATAAATTATGATGAAAGCGAAAATTAGAAGTAGGAAGCCAGGTAGGGGCCCTCGTACCCAAATCTGGTTAGGTTTGGTGAGGTATGTTTTGGCTGTAACCCTATTTATTTTAACTTACAGTGCCCTAGGTTAGGTCAGGTGTGGATTAGGGGAGGGGAGGGGTTAAAACCCCTATCCTGGTAAGGACCTGTGCCCTAGATTAGGTTAAAAATATAAAATGGAATATAAAATTTAGGCCAAAGGCCAAATGCTGGGACCTATGAGGTCATTTAGCGCTGAAAGGGAAATTCACAATAAAGGAGGTTTTAAAGGTATAAAAGGAGGAAAGCCTCACAGTTACACCATGAAACAATTGTTAGGAGATGATGGAAAGTAAGATGGAAGACAGGTAAGAATAGAGGTACAGTATAAGGAATGAAGGGGGTTGCAGCTCAAAGCCAAAGAGACAGAACAAAGAATCCCTGTATTGAACTTGTTTTGTATTTTCCCCAACCCCAAAAAACCTGCATTAATTTTGTGGTCTCTTATAATTGTACGATATAGTTCTAAAACTCAAATCAAACACGCGAAGATAACATTTTCAACGGTAAATCTTTACTTTAGTTGCACAGCCTGATTCCCACGTCATCGACCGGGACAGGTTACTGCCTTTTGGGGGGGGGGTCCAGGGTGGCCACCTGCCCAGCCAGGTCAGGGCACGTCACTCTAAGTTAGATTAGCTAGGTAAGATCTGGTTAGGTCAGGACCTGGCATTATAGGAAAGATTATGTCTATTCGGTAATTCTAAGCCGGCTGTCCGCGGTGAGCTAGACTGTGGCAATTGGCGTTTTCTATGTTATTTTACTTGCTTTACAAGAATTTAAAGTAATATTTTGTCGGCCGGTTGTAACTAAACTGTGATTGACCTTTGAAGACTACACGACTTGAATTACCTAATGCAGGGTAGGTCTGAGCTGGCATTCCGCGCCAAGCCCGCCCCCCCTACCTCCATAGCTACTACGACAAAATTATAACCAGTAAACACCTCTAGGGTACGTAATGTTGGTATTTTTAGGGGTTTCTGGTTACAATTTTGCCGTATTAGCTATGGAGGGGTGGGGGGATTGCCGCGGAATGCTGGCTTAGACCTACCTGCCTTAGTCAATTCAAGCCGCGTAGTCTTCAAAGGTCAATGACAGCTTAGTTACAGCTGGCCGACAAAATATTACTTTAAATTCTTGTAAAGCAAGTAAAATAACATAGGAAAACGTCAATTGCCATAGTCTAGCTCACCGCGGACAGCTGGCTTAGAATTACCGTCTATTCATGTATAGGAAACCTGTCCCTGTCGACGACTGGCGTGAATCAGGCCGTACAGATAAAGTAAATTTTTACCTTTTCAACTACTGAACTTAAGGTTTAGAGTAAAAATTTACCCTTGCTTCAACTTGACTAATATAAGCTACTGTTTGTGAACCCTTTTGCAAACTCTGACTAACAACTCTCTCTCGTCAATTTTTACATTAGCACCACAACCACTGGCAAGAACATGTGTTTAGAACTAGCCCCGTGAGAATGTAGATTCAAACTTAAACAAATGATGTTAAGTATCTCAGTTACAGTAGATTTGTGATATATTTTTGTATGATTTTTGTATTAACTTTATTAACGCGACACAAGGTCACAGCATAAGAACTCAAATCTCAAGTTGAGGTAATAAAGTAAAATAAAACCTTCTCTCCCACCCTGTGACCCAACCATGAAATGACTCCCAAGCCAGCCGGGAACTGGTCGTTTTGGCCCAAGTCATTTTGGCCGTAACATCCAAACGGCCGAAATGAGTGTATATAGTACTTTGAATCCCGAGTTGCTAGAACTAAAGACGACGTCCCATGGTGCTTCCGCCATGTCTTATGGCCTAACCTTATGACGGCCTAACAAGTTCAAGACCGAAAATGGCACGGCCTAAGGGTCCCGAACTCATCCAGCCAACCTCTTCGTTTCATCTGCCAACACGTTTACCTGTTCACCACTTCATCTCATATGAACAAGCTTCCCGTATGCTACTAATGAATGGTCAGTCTATGAACCCTTTCTGCCTTGCTTAGATTTCATTTAAATGTGCCTGATCTTCTTCTGCCATCTACAGATATACCTATGCCTAAAGCCAACACATAACCCCTCTAAATACTAAGGCAAAATTTTTTAAAAATTTTACTTTAAACCATTCTGACATTTTGGACTTGAAAATTACCCTAACCACATCTAACCTACCCTGGGGCATCAGGTCCTTTGCTTCGTGCAAGTTAAAAGTTTGAAAACATTCCATAAACTTACCTCAAACTGCATGCGAACTGCCAATGGGGTTAGGATCCATGTATTTCACTCACTTTGTTCCCCCCACCCAAAAAAGCGGCATTCTCCCATTTCGGTATCATTCTCAAGTTACCCTACTTGGACATTACTGCACCACATACACCCTATTCTATATTGTTCAGTTTAAAAAAAATCATTAATAAACAATACCTCCATGCGAAGCTCTTCCCCAAAATTACCGCATAGACTATCAATGGTATTTTTTGTCTACATGACATCTGCGTAGATATCTTGCAGTAGAAAACTATACATAGCAACGTAAGTTAAAACTGAAACTTCGCAAAAATAGTCAAGACTACTCAGCAAATATCGGGTTCGTTGAACAAGAACACGCTACACAGGACAGCGAATACGTATCAGAGTTCAGGACCTACGATGGCTACTTCAACTTCGAGTAAGTACTGTAAGTTCAAGGCAGTTGCCATGCCGGCCAACCCAAATTATTGTACGGTGCTTGGCAGATTATGGTCTTTACTTGAAATAATGGTACGTGTATATTAGAGTTATGGTACACTGAATGCTAGTTTATTTTTATAGAAAGGTTAATATAAAGTATAGTGTTACATAAAATAACATATACAGGCTCTCTCTCATAGATTGCTTTCTCTCTCTCTCTCTCTCTCTCTCTCTCTCTCTCTCTCTCTATATATATATATATATATATATATATATATATATATATATATATATATATATATATATATATATATATATATATATATATATATACTGTATATATATAATATATATATATATATATATACTGTATATATATATATATATATATATATATATATATATATATATATATATATATATATATATATATATATTCTTATTACGTGGGTCCTTCGGCTGATGAGTTAATTATTAATTACTGTAATTTATGTAGCCCTGCTCTACCTAAGACCCACGTAATCCTGTCAGTTAAAGTTAAAGAGTTACCCCAGCAGAGAGACAATAGCTTAATTAGATTAGTTTGCCAGTCGGAACTATGTTAATTGAATAATTTGTTTCTTTCTGGAGCAAATGAATTACCTAAAACCCATTTATTACCCACCTAATCCCAACGGACGCCCGGGATTCTGGAACAACGCGTAACGTCGATTCACTTAGGAAATAAAAGACGGAAAGGGACAAAGGACAGAATTATCAGGAGCACGGACGTGTACGTGTGTCCTGTAGGATTGCCGTGTTCTCTCTCCCCGACAGTCCCGACTTTCTTAGGTCAGATTGGGCCGCTGTGTTCCCGTAAACAACGCTCCTTCCAAAGCCTCCGGCAGTCTGAAAAATAAGAAGGACTTGCTGATGTATAGTACAGAGAAAAGGAATGCTTAAGAACACCCTCACTAGGGGTGACCTGGTGAAAACCTTCCTGTTGGACAGGTCTCTAATACTAACTTATAAGCCGTTGGGAACTGTTGAATTTTGAACACAACACCTAGTTCCTGACCGCTTCTCGTCCTGTGGTTCCCAGAAAACTCCTCTTGTCTTTATTAGGATTATACTCCTACTAAAATAATGCAGGGAGGTCGAACAGCAGAATATATATATATATATATATATATATATATATATATATATATATATATATATATATATATATAATTCATAAACAGGCAACTGCGGAAGCGACGCATTCGCCCGCTTAACATCACAGCACCCTCTAGCAGGACCCATCATTGTTGTTAAAAAGTAACGAAACTCATTCATTATACCGCATGCACTTGAATGTGATTGCATAAGTACATTCATGCAAATGTGCTTATGTGAATATAAACACCAATGAACGCAAACATAAACCATATATATATATATATATATATATATATATATATATATATGTATATTAACTTTATCAAATACACAATTGTTCTGTGAATTAGTAGAATTACTAAAGGACCTCATTCAAACTGGATGGTATCTAATGGAGTATTCTGCATAAATACTCCATTAGATACCATCCAGTTTGAATGAGGTCCTTTCAATAATATATGTATATATATGTATGCATATGCGATTACTTGCATATGTGTGCATACCATTAAAGCCATAAAAAATAGGCTAAAGGCATACATACTCAAGTAATTATTATGAATGTTTGTATGTTATATACATTTAAATGTACATGTCTAATTACATTCATACATTTATGTACATGTAAAAACAGACGGTAATACAAGTACTATATATATATATATATATATATAGAGAGAGAGAGAGAGAGAGAGAGAGAGAGAGAGAGAGAGAGAGAGAGAGAGAGAGAGAGAGAGGACGGTTGAAGGAGGAATTACATCTCAGGTGGTCCTTAAAGTACATTTATTCGCGACGTCTCAGGACACAAGGTTTCATTTTCAAGCTAAAAAGACAAGAACAATAAAATCAACATTAAAAACACTAAAACACAAGTATAACAAATGATACTTTATAAATAACGAAATCATCATGAGAGAAGGGAAGGACGAAATGTTAAAAGGGAACAAACCAGAAATGACCTTCAACAGCTTTAGGGTAGTCGAGAACGGCTGCGCGCTCAAATGAATAACAATCTGGTCACTAAGAAAATATTCCAGGATTGTTAGTAGTTCGCCATTTGGTGCCCGTCCCAGTATTTCAAAATATTCGTACTGGATATTGTGCTGCCATTTCTTAAGTGTGTTGTTTGGTGCTTGAAAATTCAGGTGTTGCAGGTTTGATACGTACCAGTGCAATAGCTAACGCCTTTGTGGCAGCCGATTCTGACCCTTAGTAACCTCTGTGTGGATACTATAGTGTATTTTTTTAAACCTGGCAAACTTGCACTTAGCTGCTTGCCGCTGAAACAGTGTGAAAACAAAACTGTGAGATTCGGACAACAGAACGTCCATCCAATCAGGGGCAAGCAGCTAAGTGCAAGTTTGCCAGGTTTAAAAAAATAAACTATAGGTAGGCCCCTAGATTACATCTATGGCAATTGAACTTGTACACGACACACGTGGCCATCAAAGGGTCAAGTTTGTCCTTGAATTAAAACAAACTGCCCAGAGTAAGGTATTTGTTGGGATGATATTAAATTTAATTGCAGGTATATAATTGAATATGTTTTCTTAGTACAACATAGAAAGTTTTATCATGGATTAAAGGTGTATTTGCATAAAACGGAAACTTAGGCAAAGTAGGTAAGGAGACTTGTGGAATAAAAACCTTATTAAGAAGTTTGTAAGCGTGTCTATGAAAATGGTGGTGAGAAAATAATTACCTGTAAAATATTTATGTACAAAAAGGATTTCTTTCTGAAAAATCCCCTAACTAGATGTCAATGAGAAGGTACGACAAAGTAGAGTAGATTAAGAGTTTATAATTTAAAACCATAAAACCAGTGACTAAAAATTTGAACCTGGTACTGCATAAAGTTTTCTTCCTGTAAACTGATGTGTTAAACCAACACATTGTCGCAAGACTAAAACATCCAACAAAGGTCGTTTATGGTCACCTTCACACTCCATAGTAAATGTTATATTTGGGTGTGCCCTGTTAATAAACTCAAGAAAACTTTCAGTGCCATACTTATATTTAAAAAGCACAAAGATATCGTCAACATACCTTTTGTAGAACAGCAGATGGTAACTTAAAGGACGTGTCCAAAAAGCGCTCTTCCTGGGAGCATATAAAACTGCCTGCAAATATAGGCCCTAATGGAGAAGCCATAGCCATACCATATATTTGAGTGTAACAATTATTATTAAATATGAAAGCAGGCTTATTAAAACTACTGAAAAAAATCAAAATCAGGAGAGTTTGTTAACAATAATTTCAATAGTCTCATTCACAAGTACATTGGCAAATATAGACTTTATATCATAACTGACCATAAAGGGGTTTGAGTCTTAGCTAAGTATGGCTTCTTTGAAGTGGAGGGATTTTTTTTTATATATATATTCAGCTTTTATCAGGAGAGAAAGGAGGGTAACAAGGAACTTAGTTAACCTGTAATTTGGGGTGTCATGATTATGACGCTAGCATAAACCCGATAGGAATCCCTTCTTTGTTAGCTTTAGGAAGTCCACTCATAATGCCAAAAGTGGAACCGGTACTATTAAAGTAAGAGTATTTTTCCTGTTATCTGTATTTTTATCTTTAAGATACTTTCTACGATGTACCAATAAAACTTATATTTAATTATATACCTGCATTAAATTTCATATCATCCCAACATATCCCCTTAGCTGGAAAATGAAAACTTGCTTTTTGAAGTCGCCAAATGTATTTTAAGGACCACCTGAGCTGTACTTCCTCCTTCAACAGTCCACTATACGTTCAGGTTACTATAAGTACCATAGCTCACAACATTGTGCGTGTGCGCACGCGCTACACTTAACTGAACAAGATATTTTCATGATATTAATTAAAGTAAACTAGCCTACCTTGCAAGATTTACCCTGTTTAATTACCGAACTAAATGTCTGATAAGAACTATGACTTCCACAAGGTAAAGAATAATCTTGTAGATAAATGAGTTGTAAGGAATTTGTTTGGTATTATTAAGGCGGTGTTGGTGTAAGGACTGGGTTATGAGCGACATACTGGCTGGGTGTTAACTGGCTTATTGGTTGTTCCTTACTGAGATGAATGTATAGAATCTTGGAAGATGTTATTGACGCGTGCGAGCGGTAATGTAGCGTCTACACACAGACAGGTAAAACGGACATAAAAGGTTCAGACATCTGTGTTTGTCGGCAGACAAACAGATGGCGATATCAAGAGACATGATTAACATATGGTGATGAAACATACATCAGTGGAAGGGTCAGGAAATTCTACATATGACCAATTGCATGAGATTCAAGACAGATTAATGGATACAATGCAATAGCATAATAAATGTGAAATGGAGAGACTGTAAGGTGTCAAAGAAACGAGCAGGTAAAGGTTACTGCTGATTTATTACAGATCCAGGCGGCTTATATTGCGGCCGACTGACGCCGGGCCGTGAGAGACAATGGAATTGACTGTGACCTGAGGTCGAAACAATAAACAATAATATGCAGTGAACGAGTACGAATTACAATACGAAACATACAGAGACACAATATAGATACAGTCTTGATGCCTGTGAATGAAGAAACATGTGATACACAATGTGTGACATTCGTATAAATACCATAAAGTAAAAATGATTAAAATGCGTGACCTGGCACGTTTTAGGCGTGACTAATTGAGCTTGAAGAAAACGGGAAGTCACCAAAGAAAACAAGCTCAGCGGAGACTTAATTAATGGCGCCGCCGAAACACTATCCTGGCGCCGAATTGGTGACTTTACAAATACTCCCCCCCCAAGACGAGGGACGCGTCTGATTAATCCCTGTACCTGGTGGGACGCTGCTGATTTATTACAGATCCAGGCGGCTTATATTGCGGCCGACTGACGCCGGGCCGTGAAAGACAATGGAATTGACTGTGACCTGAGGTCGAAACAATAAACAATAATATGCAGTGAACGAGTACGAATTACAATACGAAACATACAGAGACACAATATAGATACAGTCTTGATGCCTGTGAATGAAGAAACATGTGATACACAATGTGTGACATTCGTATAAATAGCATAAAGTAAAAAATGATTAAAATGCGTGACCTGGCACGTTTTAGGCGTGACTAATTGAGCTTGAAGAAAACGGGAAGTCACCAAAGAAAACAAGCTCAGCGGAGACTTAATTAATGGCGCCGCCGAAACACTATCCTGGCGCCGAATTGGTGACTTTACAAGACCTTTGGCGTCTTCACAAACAGAAACATACACACAGTTTGATACAGAAGATTCGTTGGAACATTATGAGTACATGATTAGAATGCTTGCATGGCAATGCAAGTAGTGGTGATTGTACATACGTTAAGACAACAATGCTTAGGGAGAAAGACTGAAATATTGTATGGTTGAAATCGCGTTCCTGTAGAGAAAGAAAACGAGACGCTCCTGTTTTGTCCTGTCGACTCCGATCGACGAACACACGAACACACACGTGTTTGGAAGAGACAGCGTCGGGGCTCTTACAAGTACTCTCCCCAAGACGTGTGTAACGTCTGATTGTTTGGAAGAGACGGCGTCGGGGCGACGGGCTCTTACAATGTTCCCCCCACAAGCGAGGCATCGATGCGGAAATTGTCTTGGCGACAATTGTAGTTGGCTCGAAGGGCTTGGGCTAGGGGCGGGTAGGAGGCTGAAGGGCGGCACCGGCCAGCAGGAGCTCGAGGAGGACGGGAGCTGGTTGAAGGGTGACGTCGGATGATCCTTCGGTGGCCGGCTCGAGGGCTGAAGGATGACGGCGGCTGATCCTTGGTAGCCAGCTCGAGAGGGGCGGCAGCAGGCTGAAGGATGACGTGGCTGGTCCTTCGTTGGTCAGCTCGTCCAGTACGAGTGCGGGGGCGGCTTCAGGTTTCCTGGAGGAGGTATCCAGGGCTCCGGTGGTGGAGTGGGTCATCTTGGAGGGTCGGACTAATACTGAGAACTCAGGAACGGCGGGAAACAGCGAGGCGGCGAAGGGTCTATCAGCGCGTGGGTCGTCATCTTGGGTCGGCCGGGTCCTTCGAGTCACTCCGGGGTCACCAGTGTAAGGACTGGGTTATGAGCGACATACTGGCTGGGTGTTAACTGGCTTATTGGTTGTTCCTTACTGAGATGAATGTATATGTTGTTGTTGTTTTAGATTTAGCTGGCCTTGTGCCAGCACGGGCTCTTGCTTCTAGTGCAGCCCGTAACTATATGTTGATGATGAGTCTGTGAGATGGGTAGGTTAATGAAAACTTTATTATGATACATGAAAGTGATTTTGGTGGGGGTGAAAATTTGAAATGAAAAGGTTTAACAGGCAAGGTTGCAACCTCTTTGAACCCTAAGGTACCCATCAGATGAGGATAAAAGTACGATAGCAGTGAGTGTTGGCTAGTGGGAGAGGCCAACAGATGGAAAAAAGAAGAATTGAGTAGTAGGCACAGGTAGCTAGTATGCTAGTTGGTGGTGATCCAAAGCCATATTCCTTGTCCGGTCCTAATTCTTGTGTCTGTATGTGTTTTGTGTATTTGTTGGGTGTTGATTGTGATGGATGGAATGATAGGGGAGGGTGATTTCTAAAGTCAGTATTTAGAGATGAATGGTATGGATTTTTATTTGTTGTCTGGGTCGAGTCTGTTGAGTCTGATTTAAGAATAGGGAAGGAGGGTGGGTGGTTTAAGGTATGGATTCTTGAGTTATCTTGGTGGTGGGTAGGAGCATAGGAAGCCTGCAAATTCATGGATGTTTGTCAGTATGTGCTTTGTTATTTGGGTAGCTGTTCTTTCATTACCTTCATAACTTGTTCTTAGCTGTTCTGTTTCTGTACAGTCAAGAAGGTAGTGTTCCAGGGGTTCTTCTGGGATTGTTTCACAGTACTTGCATGGTTGAGGATTGTCTACTATTCTTTGCCATGTGCACAGGTATCCTAGCCTTAGCCGATGGATTATGACTGCTAGGGCCCGTGACATGTCTTTTGTTATATTGTGTGGTTTTAGGTTTACAGTGTCTATGTACCACTTGGCGGTTTTTGAACCACCGAAAACAGCTCTTCTGACTTTGCTTTCTTCCTGTAGTTGGCAGTGTGCTGCTGCCTTGTTTTTCAGTTGTGTGAGTGAGGGGCTGATTTTGATACTAACGTTGGTGTGTAGCAACCCACTTTTTGCTAGAGAATCTGCTTCTTCGTTTCCTTGGATTCCCACATGGCTCGGAATCCAGTTTAATGTTATTTCCCTGTTCCTGTTTTGGTGGAGGCTTGCAATTGCCCATATGCTTGATAGAAGTCTGATGTTTTCCTTTGCTTTTCCTTGAATGTATAGAATCTTGGAAGATGTTATTGACGCGTGCGAGCGGTAATGTAGCGTCTACACACAGACAGGTAAAACGGACATAAAAGGTTCAGACATCTGTGTTTGTCGGCAGACAAACAGATGGCGATATCAAGAGACATGATTAACATATGGTGATGAAACATACATCAGTGGAAGGGTCAGGAAATTCTACATATGACCAATTGCATGAGATTCAAGACAGATTAATGGATACAATGCAATAGCATAATAAATGTGAAATGGAGAGACCTTTGGCGTCTTCACAAACAGAAACATACACACAGTTTGATACAGAAGATTCGTTGGAACATTATGAGTACATGATTAGAATGCTTGCATGGCAATGCAAGTAGTGGTGATTGTACATACGTTAAGACAACAATGCTTAGGGAGAAAGACTGAAATATTGTATGGTTGAAATCGCGTTCCTGTAGAGAAAGAAAACGAGACGCTCCTGTTTTGTCCTGTCGACTCCGATGATGACGATCGACGAACACACGAACACACACGTGTTTGGAAGAGACAGCGTCGGGGCTCTTACATTGGTTTGATTACAAGATTATAGAATTGAGGCCAATGGGGGGTCAAAGGCGGTTTGGCGAGCGAAGTGAGCCTAATCACCTGGTTTTTTTATTATAAGCTTTTTTATGTGCTTTTTGAAGCACATAAAATAGATAGATAGAAAGATATAACTTAATGTGATGACACATTTGAATTTCGGTAGGAATAATGGAAAACCAGTTGCTGTTACTTCTTGGGGCTTGGTGGGGTGAGGGGGGCAAGTTGAGGCTTGGGGGGGCACCTTGAGTCCTGGGGGCAGTTGCCCCCATAAATGACGCCCCTGACCTATGAGGTCACTCAGCGCTGAAAGGGAAACTGACAGTAGGCTAAGGTTTGAAAGGTGTAACAAGAGGAAAGCCTTGCAGTTGCACTGTGAAACAATTGTTCAAGAGGGTGTTAAGTCTGATGGAAGAAAGAGAATATGAACGAAGGTACAGAAAAAGGAATGAAAGAAGTTGCAGCTAGGTGCCGAAGGAACGCTGCAAAGAACCAAGCAATGCCTACGGTGCACCACGTGAGGTGCACTGACGGCACTACCCCATAACGGTGGAGTGTTGGTTTGAACTTTTGTCTAGTTACTCACGAAAATTCACTCATTCAGGATTCTGCTTAGTTCTGCAGAATTACACTGTTACAGTATTATTACTTATCATAATCCCTATAATAAGATCCTTAAGAATACCATGGACTACAAAACATTCCAAACACCTAATATTCAACTTCATCAGAGCTCTCACATGGATTTTGTGGAGTATCAAAATCCTGAGCTCCAAAAATTAATTTTCACCATTTCCTCCCTTTGACGTCTTAACTATGGTAATTCACCATACGATCCAAAACCTGCATGGCTACAGGTTATTGCAAAACACCCCAGACGTGTTTTTATGTAGTCGACCCCTGCCTACTCGCTGTTCAGGATTCGCGGCTTAACCTATTCGCAGATTTTTCTGTGGAACTTATCGAATTATTGGCGAAAAATTCGGTAATTTGCATTTTTTTTTTTTTTTTTGTCGAGAAATATTCACTAATTACTGCATTTGCATGTTACATTCATGACTAAATACATTTTTTTATGATAAAAAATTATTTACTAATTTTCCAACAATATTAATGTAAACACAGCAAACTATCAATGCACATGTATTCTTTTTTAAGGCATATTAAATATTACAGTACTGTAAACAGTAATTAACTTTCCAGGGTTTCCCCATTTACTCTATAAAGAAAACGGGACTGCTTCAATACTGTATGAGAGAAAATGTATACACTTGAAAATATGGGTAACTTGAATAGTTTTCACATTAGCTGTGAGCCATATACGTTTATTAAAGTGTTTTATATGATAGTTTAAGGTATACATGTGGTGTCTGAACTATTAAAATAAGCAGCTATAAATGTTTTTAAAGGGAGTCTGTTTTTTTTAACTATTTAAATAGCCAGTTATAAGCATTTTTTGAGGGGAATGTCAAGTATTTGCAGATTTTAGCTATTCGCGGGTGTTTGTGGTCCCTATCCCCCACAAATACTGGGGGTTGACTGGTTCTCAAATTTGGTGTTGGTCTAAACTCAGCAATCAAGAGATGCAACCCAACCAGCCACATCACAGTGTTCTGATCCCTTATGGGACTGTAAAGTTTTTGATTGTTGACAATATTATGAATATTAAAGTAAACTGATCACTTGTATTGTGAAGTGAACAGTAGGCTACAGTATACTGTATGACTGTACAGTATTAAAGCATCTGAAATATTTGTGAACATCTTTAACAAGAACACTGAGTTATGTGCAAGTATAAGGGGCTTCCAAGCTTAAGATGGTAAAGTTGGACATTACATCATATCAAGGAAAGAAAAAGTCCAAACCCTCAGTCATTCAAAAGGATGTCATTGTTGCTGTAGGTCTGAATGTGCTCTCCTTGGAGGCCAAGAGTCACCAATGCATGCATGGTCTAGTCCTTTATTGTTTGCCATAGTAATGTAGTAGTTCCAAAGGAGTTCATAAATGGAGCTTCTGCGTACAGATGACCAGGTGTCGACAACAGAATCAGAGAAAGAGGATAAAAAAAGCGAAAAGGATGCAAGCAAAACAGTGTAGTCAGGAGAATGGCTGTATGTATTTTGTGTGAGAAGTGTAGGATGAATGCTACACTGTCTACTAAGCATACAGGTGATGTCACAACATGCGCAAAGCTGCAAGTTGTGGATGTGGGGAAAGAAATGGCAATACTTGAACTGTTCAAGAAAGCTTGATTATGAAAGTAAGGCTCAGAGGAATTACATAATATCTTTTAGCTTGGTAACAAACTGTTTTTAGATGATGATACAATATACAGTGCAGAAAAAACTAATCAGCACTCAGTTTATGGAAATATAAATAAATTTACCGCTGGTATATCCGAGTACCTAATTAGCAAACAAAAAAAATTATATAATTACAAATATAAGGTCTGGGCTTCTCCATGCAGTGGAGACTTAGGCACGTAAAAGAAAATGGTGATTTTGAAAAGTAACTACAATACTACAAAATGGGAAAATCATATTGCAAATCAAGTCAAACAAAGATTTGGTGTCCACAAGCAGTAAAATATATACAGTAAGATCTCAAAGACTGAGATGGCTTTGGCATATAAGAGGACAGTTTAAAGAAGTAATAGTTCAGTAATAAGATGAGGATCCACAAAAAGGGCCACATAATCTTGATGGAACATAAAAAATGAAAACCGGGACCTGGGAGGAATTCAGGAAGAAATGCACAAGAAAAAGAGCAAGTTCAGAGAATACAACAGAATATAGAATTTAGGCCAAAGACCAAGCACTGGGACCTGAAAGGTCATTCAGCACTGAAACAGAAATTAACAGTAAAAAGGTTTGAAAGGTGTAACAGGAGAAAACCTCACAGATGCACTATGAAAAAATTGATAGGAGTGTGTGGAAAGTAAGATGGAAGAAAGAGAATGTGACATAGATGTAGTAAAAGAAATGAAAGGGGCTGCAGCTAGGGGAGTGAGTGTAGAGCTGATGATATATCTACCATTTTAAAGGGAAACCTAACTTAAAGATGTTAAACATTATAATTTCTATCTTCGTAGCTGAATGGATTATTTACAACTGTTTGATCCCATATACCTTGGCAAAGATCTATTGAATGACATCAACTGTTTTCAGTAAGATGTTACAACCAACCCAGTTTGGATCTCAAGCAGCAGTTCTACAGAAGAACTCATCATCTTGTAAAGGAACCTATATCCACGAAGAAATTTTACAGTCATCACACCTAAATTGTTGTTAGATATTACTGTACTAGTAAGTATGCAGATGAGAAAATTCTGCCTACTAATATCTAAAAACTTTTTAGCCTATCAAACTTTTCAAATACATACAGGAAATATTTATTATGCTAAATTAAAACTTAATGGGGCATTCTTTAGGTAAACTAGCTCCATAAAACTTGTGAAAAATCACATTTCAAGTTTAGTGTCTCTGGAACACTCTTCATGCAGCATTAGCATAACTGCCTCTGTTTTACTGAAGAATTTAAGCCAAGTCCCTAAAGTTCAAGACCTGAGGAGTGCAGCCTTCAACATTTGGGCCACGGCTGATCACTATCTCTACTGCCTCAGAAATCTAAGGCAATCCACCACAGTATCTGCTTACCATAATTACTACTTGAATTGACAGCCCTCTTGCATATCAACCGCAGAATGAGCTCCACTTGTCTAAGGTTGAGGGTAGATCTGCATGTATATGTTTTTAAAGAATAACCACTGGCTTTGTGGCTTGATAAATTTTTGTATACTGTACAGGTATCCAAGGCAGCATGGACATTACAGTATTTAGGATTTTATTTAATGTAATAAAACTTAAATGTCAATGAGGAAAAAGAATGGTTTTCAAAAGTACAGTATTTATCTATTATAAACCTTAAAAACATAATTTTTCCATTTATGTATAAAACATTTTTAAAGACTGTGTAACTAACTGTTAATCAGAAGACTCAAGAGCGGAAACTTTAATTGCATTAGAGACAAGGCATGTCTAGTGTAGCAACTGCAAATGCATATTTTGAGCTGTATGCTTCCTTGTATGGTAGGAATTTTTGGTAAAAATGCAAGAGTTCCACACATTATCTCTGGTTGCAGCCTACTTGAAAGCACATCAAAGATGTATTTCAACAAAGATACTTCCTAAACTAACCATTGCCCTCCCTGAGCACCCTCAGTGAGACATATGCAGAGCAGAATGAAGTGAGTGCAACTATTCTGCAGTAGTTACCAATTTTTATACTTAACACCAGTGTACAAGGCATAGGTTGTGCATACAGTTTGGTATCTCTCCTACATCGGAACTCGGCTGCTTCTGCCACTTGGAATATAGTTTCCCAAAAATTATGATAAACTCATTTAATTTTCAATATCATTCTTAGAGAGTGAATATTATATAGGTTAAAACTGTATACCAAACAATTATATAGCCAACATTATCAGTAACCTCTCCACTACAAGGTAACATACATCACCAGAATATGCCTCATTATAAATACCACCACTTGATTTCCCTATGCAGCCAAACTTGATTCTTGGCTTATTCTTTCAGATTTTCCTCCATATTTTGGCAGTATGATCCTGGAATCTTATTCTCTTATAAGTTTGATGCTGTAGTCTTTTTTTTGTGTGTGTGTGTACAGTATTACTGTTGTAATACACCTCCACTCTTATAGTAACCCCATTTCTTCCTTTATCACATTTCAATGTATCCTGGTAGGGTTACAGGTTCTCTAGCTGCACTTAGCATATTGCTTACTATTCCATATGTCCCTGGAGCTTTCCATATACAGGTTGACCATCACTAATCCGGCATCACTGGGACCTAGAGGGTGCCGGATTAGCCATTTTGCCAGATTAGCCATTCATTAGGCTAGAATACACGAAATACAGTACCTAAGCACCTCATCCTAGAATTAAAATATCCCATAAATCACTACAAGTTGGTTAATAAAGAAACGACAATTATCAAATACAGGTAGTGCTCGAGTTACGATAATTCGACTTAAGATATTTCGAGTTTACGATGGGGTTAGCAATTAATACTGATACGAAAATATTTAGGAAATGTTTTTAGATTTCGTGCAGGCGCAGGCAGCGAGAGAGACCAACTTACAATAGACCAACTTCTTTTCCTCCATCCCTTTATTCCATCTGCTAGTTAAAAAAGTAAAAGAGAATGATAAAAGTATTGTTAGTAACGTTATACTCTTGCGTAAATGCATACAGCCATAAACAACCGAACGGGAAACTGTTGTTTTGCTAATAATCATATCGGATAACAACTGTTGTGCTTGTATTTCGACCATCATACGGTAATACACAATTACTGTAGTTATGTTACAAATTACGTTAAGTACTGTACAATAGGACTGATATATTTTTTACACTATACCCTTGTTCGCTTTGGAGAAAAGATCGGCAGGGAAATATACTGCTACAGTAACTTTAAGCTGCAAGTTGTAGTTGAAGCTGAGAAAACAATATTCAAGCTGCTAATGACTATAAATTATCGTGCATCGGCAACGTGGATGAAACTTGACCGTAAATAAGACTGGAGAGAATGTATTTTAATCAAAACTACGGGGCATGAAGGAATACAAGTTACTAATGTTTTCACGCCGATAAAAGATTAATACGTAAAGTGCGTATTATGATGAAATCAAGAGAAAATAGCGAACGGAATCTTGATTTTTTTCTCAAAAAAAGCCCCCCCACAAAAACAGCCAGCCGCGATTCCCGCAAACGTCATATATTAACGAAAAAATAACTAAATTAATTTCACAACGAGACCTATTTAAGTTATATTTCGACTTAAAAACACTTCATATAACGAAAAATATCCTTGTCCCACATAAATAAAGTATCCATTTTCATTTACACTAACTAGAAGCAAGAAAAGCGCTTCGAACTTAGTTAAATGCGGCGAAATAAACACCGCGATACTGATTCCCAAAACAAAACATTGATTGCAATTTATAATACAATTGGAAACAATGTAATAAAGCATAACTTTTCAAAAGATCCATGAACAAGATGCACATTTGTTATGTTGATGTTTGTATAGCACTGTTAATATGTGAACAGAGTTCAGTATATTGTAGGCTAGGCTACCAGTTTGTTGATGCAGCACACTGCACCACCAAATCGAAGCAGCCGGCGAGCGAGTTAGCGCAGTGCCCCGGGAAATTTGAAAATTAGTGCGGAAACATTGGAAATTACTCTAGCGAAATTTGTGCCGGATTACTGATTGTTCCGGACTACTGATTGCCGGATTAGTAATGGTCAACCTGTACTATCTTCCAAAGGTCTCTCCTGACACTTAAAGAAACATTCTCTTTTGATCCTTGTGTCATGTTAACAGCAACCAGTTTCTACTCAGCCTGTTTACTTAGTAATTTTCAGTCTTGCTATGCCTTCATCATTCCATTGCAGTACGGTACTTTTATTTTTTTAACCTCTTTTTCTATTTTCACTCTTCCACTTTATTATTCTATATAATTTTTTGGGTCTTCTGCTACGTTGAAATTCTATATCAATTTATTTTTAATCTTCCTTCCTTGTTCTTGCCACCTGCCTCTTGGCTCTGCTAGAGCTTGGAGGATCTCTTGTTCAAATGTCCTTCATGTATCTGAATTCCTGCATATTTTAATGATCTACTCCTGGTTTCTATTATATGTTCTTTCAGTAGTTCCCACCTATTTTTTTATTCTATTTTTGCTGACAGAATTCACATGGACATAGCTTTTCTCACTTTTTATGCTTTGAATGATATTTGCTTTATTTTTAAAATAAAAGCATTAGATGCCACATGTACCTGACACAAAAAAATTGCACAGAAACACTAATGACACCACAGACTACATTAAACCACAAGTTAGCATAGAAAACCAAGACAGAAATTCAAAAAACTAATCTACTTGCACTTGGATTCAAACAAAATAAAATACTGAGTACAGTACTTTGATAAGCGGCCAAAATACCTTGTTTTTACAAAAATAAAACAAGTTTTCCATTAAATCCATTAATAATTTATAGCCTTGTTTTCAGGCAAATGGCTCTCCACCTGCACAAACTTGTTAAATCATGAAAAACAAAGACCCCAAGGCACATACCCAGACCATGTTCAATCAGCCCCTGAGGCTCCATTCTTCTGTGACAACCTCAATAACAAAGAATGCAAGGAAGGAAGGAGTCACTATTTGTTATGATTAATGAGTATGTATGAAAAACTTTTTTTAAATTTGTAAAAGTATCATCAAACTCATTAATCATAAATAGCCAGAATCCTAGTTTAGGAGAGAGGAAGAAGAGATAGTAGCACAAAGAGAAGAATAGTGTAAATAAATCTAGGAGTTCCCTGTAGAGCCATGAGCTGTAGTTTGGGACTCCATAGGCATATCATTCAACAATTACATGATTAGTGAAAATAGGCACCCCAAGGAAAGACACCTTCAGTGTGTGACAGCAACATTAGCACTTAAAAAGGATAATAAAGATGGGATGAATGACATTCTGAGCCATGCTCCTGAGCTGGGAAAGGTCTTCCTGAAAAAACAACCAAGTAACCTGATGGAGCCAGTGCAAGACTGTATTATCCAAAACCAGTAGAATCCCATGGCCGATGTGTAAAATGTTTTAGGAAGAATACCTGAAGAAGATAAAGAAATAGCAAAAGAATTCATGGTCATGTTATAATCCCCTGAAGACAGAATCTTAACTTCCAGAACTGAGGTAAGTGACAGTCCAAAGGAAGATCAACAGCTAAAATGAGACTTTCCCAGATAAATCATGAAGTTTACATACAAGCTTAATGAAGTAAGAGTCAATAAAAACACTTTCCTGAGGGTTAAGCCAAGTAAGGAGGTGATACTCAAGAGGCACATTAGGGGCTCTGGTCAGGCTGCTCAAAACCAAAGCCTAGTACCAACTTGGAGGAATAAACATAGACCTTAGAACTGACAAGGTAAAATGATGAAATAGGTACAATATACTTTAACCAATTCCTCAATCCACATGTTAAAGGAACACCATGGAGAGAACTGCCCTGTAGCTTTTAATAGCCATGAGAGAGATTAACTTTCCAGAAAATAGTGAAGAAACCTCCTGGAACTGGAAGAGATGCTTTGAGTAGGGGAGTAACTGTTTCACTACACTGAGTGACATACCTTGGCCAATTACCCCAGTACATGCAATGGGTGGCAATAGCTGCTGTTGTGACCTTCAAGAAGCTACTTTCTCAGTGAATAACCTCCATGCTCATAGATGATGTGATTCCGGATGAGTGTAAAAACAACAAAAGTGTGGCTACTTAACCCTTTAACGCCGAAGCCCTATTTACAAAAACGTCTCCCGTATGCCGGCGGCGTTTGGCGAGTTAGCACCGAAGCGGAAAAAGGTTTTTTTTAAAAATCACAGCACGCTTAGTTTTTAAGATTGAGAGTTCATTTTTGGCTCATTTTTTTTTTTGTCATTGCCTGAAGTTTAGTATGCAACCATCAGAAATGAAAAAAAATATTATCATATATAAATATTGGAATATATGACAGCGAAAAAAAAAAAACTCGTATATAATTGTATACAAATCGCGCTGTAAGCAAAACGGTTAAAGCTAATGAGTTAATTTTTTTTAGTTGAATTGTACACTAAATTGCGATGATTTTTGTATATAACAAATTTTAAAACGATCAAAGCAACACAGAGAAAATATTATTATCAAAAATGATGCATGAACTCGTAACGCCGGACGAAAAAAATGTTTTTCCAAAAATTCACCATAAATCGAAATATTGTGCTAGAGACTTCCCGTTTGTTGAAAAATGAAGCTAATTGATTGAATATTACTAGACTGTAAGTGTTTTAGCTTACAATTGCAGTTTTCGACCATTTCGGTCGAGTTAAAGTTGACCAAAAGTCGAATTTTTTCTATTTATCGTGATTTATATGGAAATATTTCAAAACTGATAAAAGCTACAACCATGAGTTATTTTTTGTTGTATTGTACATGAAATTGCGCACATTTTCATATATAAAACTTTATGTAATGACTAATATAAAGCGGTGCAAATATTACGACAACGAAACGAAAGAATTTCTGAGATGTTCGCAGAGTTACCACAAGAGACGTAAGGAAAATGTTTTTTAAAAAATTCACCATAAATCGAAATATTGTGCTAGAGACTTCCAATTTATTGCAAAATGAAGTTAAACGATTGAATATTACTAGAATGTAAGAGTTTTAGCTTACAATTGCGTTTTTAACATTTCGGTCGAGTTAAAGTTGACCGGGTTGAAATTTTGGCAGTTATCGTGATTTATGTGAAAATATTTCAAAACTGATAAAAGCTACAACCATGAGCTATTTTCTGTTGTATTCTACATGAAATTGCGCACATTTTCAAATACAAAAGTTTATGTAACGACTAATGTAAAACGATGCAAACATTACGACAACATGACGAAAGAATTTCTGAGATGTTCGGCCGAATTACCAAAGACAGACGTAAGGAAAAAATTTTTTTTTTTTTTTCAGAAATTCACCATAAATCGAAATATTGTGCTAGAGACTTCCAGTTTGTTGAAAAATGAAGGTACATGATTGAATATTACTAGAATGTAAGAGTTTTAGCTTATAATTGTTTTTACCATTTCGGTCGAGTTAAAGTTGACCAAGCTTGAAATTTTGGCAGTTATCGTGATTTATATGAAAATATTTCAAAACTGATAAAAGCTACAACCATGAGTTATTTTCTGTTGTATTCTACATGAAATTGCACACATTTCCATATATAAAACTTTATGTAACGACTAATATAAAACAGTGCCAACATTACGACAACGTGACGAAAGAATTTCTGGCACGGACGTAACGAAAAAGTTTTTTCAAAAATTCACCATAAATCGAAATATTGCGCTAGAGACTTCCAATTGGTTGCAAAATGAAGGTAAATGATTGAATATTACTAGATCGCAAGAGTTTTAGCTTAAAATTGCGTTTTTTGACCATTTCGGTCGAGTCAAAGTTGACCGAAGGTTGAAATTTTGGCAGTTATCGTGGTTTATATGAAAATATTTCCAAACTGATAAAAGCTACAACTATGGGTTGTATTTTGCTGTATTGTACATGAAATTGCGCACATTTTCATATATAAAACTTTATGTAACGGCTAATATAGAACAGTGCAAAAATTACGACAAAATGACGAAAGAATTTATGAAATTTTCAGCTGAGTTACCGCCCGTGCATAAGAAAAAAGTTTTTTTCAAAAATTCACCATAAATCGAAATATTGTGCTAGAGACTTCCAATTTGTTGCAAAATGAAGGAACATGATTGAATATTACTAGAATGTAAGAGTTTTAGCTTACAATTGCGTTTTCCACCATTTCGGTCGAGTCAAAGTTGACCGAAGGTTGAAATTTTTTGTAGTCGACGTACGGTACGTCCACTCGGCACCCAACAGACAATTTTAGTCGACGTATGATACGTCCAATAGGCGTTTAAGGGTTAAAAAGAATCCTCAATTTAAAATGAACCGGGGTTATCCATGATGAGGTGTAAATCTGGAAATCACTTACATTGTGGCCAAACAGTAGTAATGAGCATTATCCAAGTTTGCCAGAACCTGAAACTTCACCAGGTACCTCACATGGCAGCCCAAACAGGGAAAAAAGAACAGACCTAGCTAGAGCATTCCCTGCACCTGCCAGACGACCCAGCAAACATCAATGAGACACCACCATTCCAAAGAAAGGATTCACTAACTGTTGCACATTAAAGAGATGATCACTGCATTATGATGACATTGCGTTCCATTGCCCAAACAATAATCTCCATTCCCAGCAGACAGAAACCAAGTAGTACGGGTAGAGGGTAGTTTTGAAACTGATTTTGAAAGGGGACTCCCTCTAGTGAAGGACACGCTTGAGAGAGGAGGGCTTAAAACACTCATCTGTGTGAGGACTACTTTTAGCTAACACCACACAGTTCCAGGCAGTATGATAGAAGTAAAATATAGTTTGTACAACGTATGGACATATTTAATATTATACCTCTTCATAGCATTTACTTATGAAGTTAATTTTTATCACAAAAAAGGGCATTCTAATTCACTTATGAGTCAAGTGAGTATTTGAAAATGTCTACTCCTGTAAGGATAGCTTATGCAAGGCAAATTCTTGAAAAGGAAATTTCATCAGCTGCCTTGTATTAACACTATAAATTGTATGAACACATGTGCTAAATCTCAACTCTTCTAGGGCTGGCCTTGTGTTAACAGTGCATTACGAGTCAATAGTTTTTAAACAGTATAACAAAAATGTTTCTTGTTAACATGTTGTCAACAGGTTACCAAAAGAATGATGTCTCAAGATGACTTAGATTAATAAATGGTTCTGATAAGAATTATACCAGAACACAATCACAGATGGAAGTACCCTAGAGAATTTAACACAGGAAGCATAACACATCTTGCTATATGCTTGAGAATCACAGATTCATTCCATCATAAAATCCATCAATTACAGGAAAAGTTAAACAGTATACATGTAAAACTACACTGAAAACAAAGTGCTATAAATAACATAAATTAAGAAAAGTACAATATATTTATTAGTAAATCCTGTTAGCTGCATAACAATGTTCACTCAAAATGAGACTTTTCATAGTAATAAACTGCACGAAATTATAGTGGAAAACCATCTACAGTTAATTACTTGAAAGTAAGAATTACACACTATGACCACTGAAAGCTATTTTTTTTACTCAACAATAAAATCTAAACAGAGTAAGTGAAACAGACATGTGATACCCCCATCTTTCTCTTGAATTATATCAGATAACATGTTTCAATTCCAAATTTTCAATACAGTATAAATGGTGATAAAATATCACTAAAATGTTTCTAATAAAGCATTTTTTTTACAGCTTTTGTGGTGGTGTAAGACAACTTATAAGGAGGATAGCCATCAGTAGTAAATTGCACCATATCTTTTGCTTTGGGAATGCTACAATATTCTAGCTCTTTAAATGTTTTAGAATCTTTTAAGTTTGACCTGTAACTTGACACTTCAAGAAATCCAAAAACTTAAATTTTCACATTTCAAATGCAGTATATACAGATTTTACCTTTACTTGTACCTTAATATCTAATTAAGGCATAACAAACTGAATTATGAACAGCTGCTGAAAATGAGCACTTACAAAACGAGAGAAAAAATCTTGGCGAGACCTCTCCCAATTTCATCTGCCAAACTTTCTCAGTTCTTGATCTGATTCTGACTATGAGCCAGTGACGTACATACATCAGTTTGTGCATGATAAACAAATGAGGAGAAACCACTGCAAGTTAAAGTAGTAAGTTTACATCACTGAAACTACCATTCAAGTTCTTCACATTATCATACATACCATACCCTCTTTAATATACCTATGGTGAACAGCAAGTCAGGAGGGAGGCCACAGGTAGTGAATTTTCAGCCGACTTCTTTGTTCAATTGCAGATTACTATAACGTTAGATTTGGTAAATCTATGGCTTTTATGTAGTTCTTTTTTTTTATTGCAAGACCTTGCAAATGATACTACAAACCAATTCTACATACTGAAGTGTTTGATGCTAGGGCCGTTTGGTTAGTTAGTTATAACCGTTTGAACTGATTATGTTTGTGTTAAAGTGTTCACAATCGCTGGCTGATTGCTGCTGATCTACAACTACTAGCTTTACTAACTGATATTAATGCAAGTACTTTAACAAACTTTCAGATAGCTGTTTGGAAAATGCCTGTCATACTGATCACAAGATAACTTTCACGTGTGAAAGTACAACAAATGAGGGTGAACAAAGTCAGGATTCTCCTGGTCAGATTTGTCACATACGTCAGGTAAAGCACTCCTGTTAATGA
This sequence comes from Macrobrachium rosenbergii, assembly GCF_040412425.1. Classification (NCBI taxonomy): domain Eukaryota; kingdom Metazoa; phylum Arthropoda; class Malacostraca; order Decapoda; family Palaemonidae; genus Macrobrachium; species Macrobrachium rosenbergii. The sequence goes on along the minus strand of NC_089741.1, from coordinate 16,503,502 downwards.
CACAACAATACAAGGTTGCATTTATCTCTAGTTTTTTCAAAACATTATTCAGCACCACCTTATAAAATGAGAAATCTGAGACGGCATTTGCCTAAAGGTCTTCCCATAAAAGCATTTCTTCAAAACTGTTCAATCTGGGAGGGCTGGAAGTCAAGATGATGGTCTTGTCTACAATAGTATATATTTATTGCATTCAGATTAGAGATGAACTTCCAACAGTCCTCCATGTACTGACTATAAGAGGGAGCAAATGAACATGACTTCTTTCCTCTCCTATTCAAAAATAACCTCAGTCCTCCATACCTAAGCTTTGGGTCCTGGTGCTTCCTTAGTTCGTCAGATATGGCATTGTGGAGGAACTTATTGTCATAAGAAAACTGAACGTCTTCTTGAATTATCTTCCAGGAACTTCAACTAGCTTCTAGTCACATGTTACTGATTTGAAGTGAGAACACTCAGAAAAATTAATGTCATGATGTTCAAAAGAGACTAACACACCATCACGCTATGCCTGTTGACAATAAACTGATGATATGATGTTTAAAAGAAACTAACATATATCAATCGTCAAGATACCTGCTTAGACAGACCGCCTCTTGAATGTTGCACTACGACTGCAGCCATGACCAGGTAATCACCAAAGAATGAGAATGCCAAACAAGGGGTATCATTGAAACATGATGCCATCTCAAACAAACCTCAGATTATTATGGGGGCTGGGTGAAAACATATGCAAATATAGGCACCATTAAGGTTTAAGAATACCACGAGCTTTTTCCTTCGAGGATGGAATGTCTCAAAACTACATTGTTTCAACTCTACAAGGCTTGAAAATGCCTCTTGTCTGATACATAAATTGGTCTTTATCCTTTGGTTGTCTTTTGCCATTGAGATCTTGCCTTATGTAACATTTTGCCTACAGTGGACCTTTCATATCATTTGGTGTTTGCAACTTTTACTTCTACCCTGGGAATCTCTTCATGTCCATCGTGTAGCTATGGAAAATTAGGTGATGAAACAGATGAGGGAATGAATATGAAGAAGGTACAATCTTGTATTCCTCCTGGAGTACTTGTGCAACCACTGAGTCTGCACTGTGGGCTTTGTCAGCTTCTCCAAATCCTTTTTCTTACAACAGAAAAAAATTAGTCTTCGGTCGTAACCTCGATTCCTTGGTGTTTTTGGTATTAATACTTAATTAGCACATAAAGAACCAATTAATGATTAAATATAGTTCTGTTTACGTAGTTAGGAAACTGAAGAAAAGAGGGGACACAAGAATATAGAAAAGAGACCAACTGATACACCAAGTACCTAAAGTCAAGGAAGAACTTTCAGTTTGTGCTCTTCTTCAACAGCTATTCACCTTTTGGTTTATTGACCTTAATCAGGTATTAAGACTTGATTAAAGGTAAGTGGGTTTGTAATCCCAACGCACTAGGGAAATTTTAGACAAATTCAAGAGATCTTTTCTAAAGTTAATTCATGAATACAGTAGTCTGTTCATGGTTAGGGTAATCTTAAAAAGAAAACAACTACTACAAGGAATCACCTTAACAGAAGTGTGTGTGTGTGCTGCATGAAAGTTCTATCTTAAATAAGATTTTCTTCAAAACACTAGAATTTAAAGTCAACACACATAAGTACCAAGAAAAAATTTACTCTTCTACACAGGATTACCTGTTGCACTTATTACCTCAAAGTCTCCAGATTTTTGTCATCAGAATAAACATTCCTACACTTATTTGCACAAGGTTTAAAGTACACTTATATAAAATGGCTATTTGTAAACACCCTTGTTACAGCGTGGTGTCATTGGAATACAAAAGTACAGTAACCCCTTCCTGTCAAAATTCAATTTAGCGATCCCAATTAAAATAAAGTATTTTAAAAATTCCACAAGTTGTGAAAGTTCTCAGTCAATCTGACTGAAAGCTTAATGCTAATATTGAAAAATCTTTTGAAAAATCATGCCTTTCCCTGAGATTTGAAAACAACCACTTGTTTTCAAAAACGAATTTCTCAATATGAGATAAAAAACAGAGAAAATGCATCACTTGAATTATTATTTCTGCATCCACTTGATAAAGGACCGATACGAATCCTAAGGCAGTTACTGTCCACTTCATTTCTGGCCCCGGTCTGGTTTTACAAAGGCCTCAGAAGTAACATAAAATCTTAAATTCTTCTCTTTATATTATATGAGTATCAGTTAAGCACAGTGGCAGTATTTACAAGCAGGTACACTTTTTTTCACCACATGTCAAAAGGCAACAATTCTTATTGTCAAAAGGGCCCATCCCTCTCATAGAATAAACTTTCCCAAAACGGAATCTGTTCATGTCACAGCTTAACAGCTTACATCAATGGTTTGCAAAAAGAGAACAAATAATTTGCAAAGCCTCCAATTTCAAAGGCTTTGATAATTGAACCTCAAAAATATGGTAATATGGTATCATTTTTATCATAAAATAAGGCGTCGAGCTATTTATATCACTATGGCACTGAAAAATATTTTGCTCATAACTAGTCTTGTTAGTTTCGTCAAACATGTACATTCACAGTAATTGACACGAAGCCCCATTTATACTTCTTATTAATTATTTCCTCTCATAATGATTCACATTTCCTATGGTGTCTGAAACATTTAATCTGTAATTGCATAATAATGAGGTAAATATACAAGAATAGAATTCAAGACAGAAGATATTTTCATATTACTCAAGAAGAGGGAAAGAATTAAGACATCAAAACATATACATATTAAATATTTAGAAGAAAATCAGAAAAAATACAATTTAAAACTAAATATAACATCAGTACTGAAGATTTGCAAACCTTTCTAAAGATTCAATCATATTAACTTAAGAATCACTGCTGACAATTAAACAAATAGAATAGGCTCTGCTTAAGACTTTTTCTTATATATCACAAAATTCTAACATTCAAATTCCAATTATTCAATGAAGCTGAAATTCATATGATGTTCACTGAAATTCTTATAATGTTCAATAGGTTATTTTGCAAAATAACATACTGAACTGAATTTTGTTAGTGAAAGATTAATCTCCAGGTTAATGTAGCTCACACTGTACAAATAAACTGTTAACAAAACTTGCCAAGAAGCTACTGTAGCTCATACAGATATAAAATGAAATTGTGGTGCTGAAGTGACCGCAAGGAAAAATTAATTTTCCTTATTGCATAATTTAAATACTGACCACCACCAAACAATCAAATAAAGAAGGATATCTTGATTGAATGATGTTATGTAGATGTAACTCACCATCATTAACAAGAGAATTATAATTGTTTTACATACCAAGTTTGGCAGAGCTTATTAAATTTGATAACCTTAAGTTACCAAAACATTGCACAGTGAACAAATTAAAAGAAGTACAACTATGTCCCCTTGGACATAAAAATATATATAGAAGAGTAATGGAAAAAACAGAGGTCAAAGGACCCAACAGGCATACTATTTTATATAGTAAATTAACTAAACCACCAGATAGATACATCAATTTTGAAGACTGTGGCTAAGACTTGTTTTTATAGCAAAAATCAAGGGTGGAAAATCTTGAACCTGAATATCAAACTAGGAAGAAAATGATGAGAACTACTGAAAAGCATAAGAATGAAAGCAATAGAGATGGATGGCAGAGTAAAAAAAAAAAGAAAAAATTAGGCAATCATATACAATATCTACAGCTGAATTATACAAAGGTCACTTACTCTTTTGTCAAGAAAGTTTCAAGAAAAAAAAGGCTAAATTTAAAATCAAATACACTATGTAAATATTTTTAAGAATAGTGAAATATAAAAAAAAAAATAGTAAACTGCTTCAAGACACTGGATTTACTAGTCTTAAGTAAACCTAGGCATATATTCCAATACTGATTTTTCAATATTGCACAAACTAACATATACGAAGTGGTTTTGATTCACATTTGAAATTATATATTTCATTTGATTCAAAACAAAATCTTCATCTTCATGCTTTACATGCACATTATAAAGGTTAGCAATCCATTATATTTTCATCAATACATGATGTCTTTTGGAATTTCTCACTGTTTCTAACACACAAATCTCTCTATTACTTAATTTTATTCTCTGAGACCAGATAAAACAGCATTGCTACAATTGTACCAAGACTCAACTTTACAGCCCAACAAAATTATCTGGTAGTTATTCAATATCAATACAAAGACCTAATAAGACATTTTCTTATTAAATACAGAACAAGGAAACTTTAAATTCCATAGTTTTCTGGCAAAAATATGCATATTAATTCCATATTACAATTAACACGGCATATTCAATATACATGACTCACTGAGATTACTACATTTTTAGTAATCATCAATCTGACCTACACTAAATATGAACACAATGTGCTCTTGAAATTTTCTTCCTTTTATGAAGCAGGTATAAATTCTCATCATTCTATAGTAACTGTTATTGTATCCCACATAAAAATATAAACAACTAATCATTCTACTAACAATCAAAGAATGTGACCTAAAAATTACTTTTACTATCTCCTAGAAAGGCCATACACTGATATATAACTATCAGTGGTGCCAGCTGCTAGCAAAACTCTTCGCGGATGGAACGCCAAACATGATACAGGTCCTATACGTGTGCCCATAAAACCATCATGATACTTGATCACATTAACCGATGAGCCACTTGCATGGTGGACTGCAATCACCTGGTTAACTGATCCCCTGCAGAAAAGACATAAATTAGAGGTGCCAGTTCTAATAATACAAAATTATATCATGCAGTACTGAATTACTAATTTCAGTAAGTAAAAAAAATTTATTCTACAGAAAAGTTTTTTAAACAAACCCACTAATTATAATTAACCTTTATTTTGTGTGAAATGGCCCCAGTCACTACCTGCAAACCAACAGCCTCACCCTTGAGTGCTAACCCTCTACTGAAAGACAGAGGGGTGTACAGTACAGTATATGGTAGGTATACAGTACAGTATATGGTTTAAGTTTATATGAAAACACTGCTCATCATATGACACTAATTAATCATGATTAGCCTCAGTAGTAGACCCAGATGCAAGAAGTCCAATTCCCATAGGCAAGAAGTACAATTCCCTTAGATAACAGACAGCGAACCAACAGCAATCTTTGAAACATGGATAGCTTCCTTAGTACTGGATGCAATGGAAGACATAACCTCAGACAGTACACATGCTAAACAAATGGAGGGTTAAGCCCCATACTGTACAGCATGTAAAGAACTTGATCACTGACAATAAAAGAAAGCCAAGACAGAGAAGTGGTAAGCCAGAATACCAATGCAGCACCTCAACAAGCGATCATGAATGTGAGGTAGCCTAAGAAATTTGCCTGAAGATTAAATTCTAAGTCCTAGTGACTTAGCACTCAGGATCACATAACTTTTGCTTGGTACTCCAACAGGAATATCAGAAGTGTAAAAATGGTTGGAATAAAAAGAACTTTCTTAGTAGCTAAAGTGAAACTACTGTTAATAAGGATTGAACAGAATGTCCCTTGATGGAGGGGTCCTGACAAAGTGACCATGACTGCACCCTGGCAAGTGAAATTACATGGGTAAACTAACATGGAGACAACATACAGTACCAGCTTCCACATGGGAATAGGAAAACAATATTCCCAAGCCAATACAACAAAGGTGCTGGATAAAGCTCTCTAAGGCGCCTGAGGGTGATGGTCCCTTTCCTCTAGATGTCTAAATAATGAGGCTACCTGCGCTTGCACTCCACTTGCATTAAATGAGCTAGGTTGAATTTCACCTTGTAGCACTGTATGCCAGAAAAGGCCAACACAGGAACAAATGGCAAGAATGCCTCTCCAATGACCTCCTTAAAGGGCACTGAACTGATACCCCTGGAGATGCAGGTCTAAAGGAATGAAGCTAGAGGACACCAAAGCATGGGTCATGGGACAATCTGAGGGGCAGTGTGCAGACCACGGCAAAGAATTGACTCTGCAAAGAATTGACAAACACCATTAAGAGCTACTTGATCACCTTGAGCAAGCATTAGTCTTTGAGGCTTAATGTTGAAAGGAAGCTATGTGCCCCAATCCCTTGAATTCTCCAAGAAACTCAAAGCATCACTTGATGGCCAATGTCACAAGCAAGGAAAGAAAGATAAAAATACTCCCAATAACTGGAGGACCAGGCCATGGGAACATTAACACATTCAGAGTAGTGAAGAGGCATGTGAACCAATTCTGGACAATTTAAAAAAAAGTTTCCACAAGGCCTCCTCTTCTCTCAAGCCTACCATCATTGCCACTCAATCAGGACTCTTGGGGGGGGGGGTTCTGCTAGGTCCCAAAAGCAAGACCATGGCTCACATCCTTGGTTTCCAGTCAAGGGAACCCTCTCCAATCTATTCAGCCCCCAATCTCTTCTGTTCGTCATCAGAGCTAAATTGGATGAGACTAGATCATGAAAAACTTAAGCTTAAAAGCTAAGAACAGAAGTAACGGGACCATTCAATGCTTTTATTAGACATTTTAATATTCTATAATCAATCCACTATTTTTGATTTTCAATTTTAAAGGCTGTCAGGATATTGAGTAACTAGTTCTCTTTTTTCTCCCCCTGACTGCAAGTTGTGTAGGCACTCCATTGTCTCTTCTTTCACCGCCTGTGAGTGACTCATCTTCCCATAGTTGTAAATCTTCAGGTCAACCTTCTATGTGTTAGTTTTTTTTTTTTTTTTTTTTCTACCTCTAGACTTTAGACCCAATTCCTGTTCTTGTTTCACTAGTTCTCTTTGAAACACTATGATGGCTAGGCCTGATGCTGCCCAAGATCATGTAATGATGGTTGAGAACTAGGATGAAGATTGTGGAAGACTTGCGTGAACTCTGGGACAATAAGTTCTTTGTGGATATCCTAAGCTGGGTCTACTAAATCTTTAATTTTGACAGTCATGCTAGGCCTCTACACGAGTGTCTGCTACTGTAATCCATACAGATGATGAAACTTCGAGTTGTGAGACATTCAACTTCCTCTCAGCCAAGTCCCTCAATTTCATTCATAAGGACATCATGCTGCAAATAATTAGCCATGATTCTAATACGAGTTATGATAGATCTATGAGCTATGAGAATCTACTTCCACTAGTTAACCAAATGTGCGTGGTGAGGTGACCCTCACAGCAACACCTACAGACTGTTCTTGCTTGTACCCTTTGTAAATGGCTTTATCCAAATCTCCAAATTTTGAGACCATATTTCTCTTCATGGTGAATTTTTCACAAATTGAACTCAAGACATACTTCAGGAGTTTATACTTGGCTGTTTGATATCACAAAAATCTGAAATTGTATGAATACTATCAGCATGAAGTCTCTTCTTTTGACTCAGTCTGAGTCAAAAAAGTTCATCTTTTCTGAGATTGGTAGTCTTCAGATTCATATCCTCACAGCCAGAAGAGGTTTATCAATTTATTTCCACTTACACCCCTCCATACTAAGAGCAAAATTTACATGTAAACACTTTCTCATGGCAAAAGCATAATATTGACAGTAGCAAAACCTCACTAGATGAAGTTTAGTCTGACCATGTGTCTTTGTCTGGCTACCAACCTCAGCTCATAAGTGTTGCTTTCTCAGTGTGCCTTACCGGATTCCAAGTGGTGAAAGTTCAGAGTTTACCGATCAAGTAATTTTATAAATCCTATACAAATAATCTCTTAATACCTTATGTTCAATTCTAAAATTAAAACGTTATCCCATATGTATTTTGCATAATTTGTCCTATTACAGTACTCTTATTGTTTTACTACTTCTCTGTTTTTAATTAAAAAAATACAGTATATGCTATTATAATGTTTTGTTATTGCTTATCAAAGGAAACTACTTATCTAACAAAAAAATTACTTGTAAGGCTTTTCATGTGTGTGTGGTCACCTGTAGGAATTTCTTTAGAAATATGTTTTTCTTGCAATTTGCAAAAAAATGTTAATTAGTATATTCACGAACAAAAGTATTATAAAGATAGCTAGCCATGTTGCACACAGAAAAATGACTGTGGTGATGAAAATTGCCAATCTGACGATCCAAGGTTAAAATGGTGAAAATCCAACAATAAGTTATCTGAAATTTTACTGCCACAGATTTTTAAAACATCTTACCACTAGCTGAGTTTGTTATAGAAGGGCAACAACAAATTCTGCTAAATATTATTCATTATTAGTGCAATAAAGATAGAAAATGGAAGTTCATCCAATTACTTACGTAGCAAAGAGATGAGCATTTGCATGTGTTGCCATTGCAGTCATTTCTTGGTTGGGTGCACATACCTGCACAGAATTTGCTTGACGCATGTCCCAAAGTCTGACTTCCCCTGACACTCTGCAAAATGATTTCAGCATTCTCAGCTAATAATACTGCTGATGGAACCTACTTCTACAGCTAGGATATTCTGTAAATACTAGCACTTGCACAATAAATGCACTTCATTTACCTAACTTCTATCAGAAAGGCATGACATATACAATACAAATTACCAAAGCATATTACAAAGATGTATTTATGAAAAACAATATTAATTTCCTTGATGCAAACCTATTATTTTAACAGGCACCTCATCCCACATCAGAAGAAAAAAGTTCAGCTACCTCTAGTAGGTTACAACATGCATCTAAGGCCCATTGTGCTTAACTAATAACTCTCTGTAGTCTCATCCAGCAGCTAAAGAGCCATGAGGTCAGAAGGTGGGGAAACTTTGGTATTCAATAGCCTGTAAAACCAAGTGACTTCAGCCAAGTAAATATCAAGTAACAAACAAACCCTGACGAGTAATCGATTGCAATACACAACAGTTTCTTAAAAAATTACATTTGATTCAAGATAAACAAATCAACTAAGATTGGTGCCTCAACTTAACAGGTTTCATAGCATACTGAATGTGCTGTCTAGTTTGGAAGACAAAAAATTATATTTTGTACTTGTGATTTTGGTTTTGCAGGTACTGTAGTTAAAGTTGTAACTAAAATGCTCAATATAGTTACATTAACCTGCTGCAAATGGAATGGAATAATGCTTTCTGTGCACCAAGTGAGGTGTTCTGACAACACTATCCCCAAACAGGAAACCTACTGTACATTATACTATTTACCTCAAACTCTTCTAACCCACGTGCCATGGTCTTCCCTCCTTATCTTGTTATGGCATACTGGTGCTCTCTACCTTTGTAATGCTCATCTACCTGACCATCTCATGGTATAAAAAGTATATGACTTGATTTGATTGTTTTCATTTTTCATTTACAAAGCAAAGTCTTTAAAGTTAATATTAATGGGAGGAGCCAAGCTGAACCTGGCAAATTGTAAGTTTTTTTTAACCTTTCTTTTATTATCATCTTCCACATGTTCAAACCGTACTCCAGAATGGATGTTGATAGTTTTCCACACTGTGATGAATCCTTTTTCTTGTGCATGGATGGTCCCATCTCCTCTTTGATGATTCAATATATTCTGGACAACACTATTAACTAGTACTCCTGCTGCTTTTGACAACTGCAAGTTATTTCAGATGGTGGCAGAGCCCTATTCTTTTCTATTCTCTTCTAATCTATTAGGAAGTTACAATCTCTCTTGGTCCTTTATTACGTCCTTCAGGTCATACTCATAAGCTATGTCTACCAGATTCTGAAAATGCTACTGCATTTTTCCTTCTCTTTAACAATACGTTTTACATTTTCATACTTCATAAACCTATTACTTTTCCACTCTCAATTCTTTTTACCTTGTCTCATCCAATTTGACATTCCTAATATTTTCTCTTTTCCCTGTTCTGTGTTTGAATCAGATACTGTTCTTTCTGTTTGCCATGACCACTTGCCTCTTTGTATCCCTCAATATCCCTCTATTCATCCATGGCTATACTCTGCCAGCTTGAAGAATTTCTTTCTATCAACTGCCCTCTGTAAATCATTTCATAAACATAGCACTGCAGTCTTGCTCAAATGCTACACCACACATTGCTCCTGCTACCTTTTGTGAATATACTTTACTAATAAAGAGTAAGTGTTACTGTTCACTCAATATTTTTTTATCTTTGGTAAATATAGTACTATGAAGGTTCTATATAAGTTCACCTCTGAAACCTGATTCCATTAAGATGACTTAAAGGCATTAATTCTGAATTTATGAGGTTTCGATCAGCAATCTTAAACTGCATTTTTTGAAATAAAATCTAAATTCACATCTACTTAGCCCAGTGGCATAATCAATCCTTCATTATCTGCAAACCACCAAACCTTCATCCACAACATCACTCCAATACCCTCTAAAAAGTTTAGTTACAAGCACATCTGTATATATTCAAAGAAATTACGTGAAGAAATACTTTTTTTTTCTGCTGATCCTAACTTCTTTAAGGTTTATTAACAATTCAATTACAGGCTTTAATCCCACTTTCTTGCCAGCCATCTACTACATACAGTGCTAAATGATCTCCCCCACTTCCAATACATTAAAATGACATTACGTTAAAATTACATTTTTATGATAAAATAAAGTTTTATATATACTTACCAAGTAATTAAATAGCTATAGCTTCCTCTTGCACGACAGCTTAAACTAAAAAATTGGCAGGCAACACTCCAAAGTTCAGTGCAGACGACTAGGCCCGCCCACCAACGGGAATACCAAGAATGACTCCGCAGACAATCTCATTCTGTTTATGCCATATGTCCATCAGAGGGGAGGCAGGAGGGCTCTGATCATGTAATTACTTGGTAAGTATATATAAAATTTTATCATAAAAATGTCCTTTTTATATAAGTAACCTATCAAGTATTTACACAGCTGATTCCCACATTGACAGGAGGTGGGATACATGGACATACTCTACTGCAAAACATTAAGACATGTACTGAATTTGAAATAGAAAAAGTTGCTAGCACTGAAAACAATGCTTGTCATTCCTTATTAGTTAAGAGAGCCTGCAGTAGAAAACTGCCTGTGGTTGGTGCTCAACTTAACATGTAGCGATGTGGCGGTATAGCCAGGAGCGTCTGCTACTTAAGTAGGAGCTTTGTAGTGAAGGAGTTAACAGAAGGCTAGCAAAACTTCATAAAGTGCCCTTGCCCTGGGAACAGTACCACAATAAAACAACCAGATAACACTGTCACCTGCTCTGAGATAAAGACCTGGACCCATCCACTGACAGTGGTGGGTGTTCCAGGTACACTGTACCCCCGGCTCTCACAAAACTCGGTCCTTACTACAAGATGAAGAGATTATTATTATTATTATTATTCAAATAGTTTAACCAGACCACTCAGCTGATTACAGCTCTCATAGGGCTGGCCCGAAGGATTAGGATGAAATACCAGGTCTAGGCCATAGGCCTAGAACTGGGATCAAATAGGTCATTCGCATGATGAATGAATGAAAATGAAATTTAAAAGAAAAAACTGTATAATGAACATGCTTTACACTGAAACACACGTATACTATAAATACAATTGCTCGTTTCCATACATACAAAAAGGTGAAGAGATAGTAGGAGAAAATCCTATTCTTCCTTCTGCAACGCCAAGCCGGTTACTAATAATCACAAGGTACTGCAAACAAATTTTAACACTATTTAAACTTTTCTGAGACGGTGAGAAGCGAAAATCAATTATACTTCTAGTAGCTTGATTGTAGGATGGACGTAAGGGGCGTATATGCATGAAGGCTAATGAGGTAGAAGTTGTTCTGACATCTTTACATTTCACTTAAAAGTAGGCCCAATGCTCTCCTGAAACTGAGAATGGTCTCATAAATCAAGTCCATACATGAAGATGATCAATGCGTTGAAAGGGTCCTTGTCAGAACACTGTAGGTTGTGAATGGCCCACTGTGCTTCCAATCCTGCTCGGGTAATACCTGAAAATTCCCAACATAAAAGAGAGCTTCCTACTCTTCCCCAGAGCCAAGGATGTGGGGAGATTTGGCGCCAGACGATTGGAAGCTGGCGCCAGGGTGTAGGTGGCGCCAGCTGAGCTGGATGCCTGATAACTAATCAGTCAGGAGCTGGCGGGCACTCCTAGGAGCTCAAGGTAGAGCTGGCTCCAAGCTGTAGCTGGCGTCAGGCAAGCTGGAAGTCAGACGATGTAAAGACTTGGGCTGGAGGGTGCTCCTGGGAGCCCGGAGCACTGTCCCTGGCTGTCAAGACCATCTTCTCTTCCACTTAGTTCTTGAGAGGGAGAGAACGGTTCTAGGTTATGAAAGCGTCCTCGTTCTCAGTTAAAAACCCCCAGGGTAAACAAGCAAAAAAAGAGGAACATTAGATTCTATATCCTCTCTGATGAAAAAGGCAATGCTGTCACTGAGTCATAAGCATCTCAGAAGAAGAAACTTACAGTCTGAGACACCCGATTCGGAACATTGTTCACTTAAGATTGGTAGATTGAGATAGAAGATGACGTCTGCATCTTTCAAATGTATCTTGTAGCACCTCTGAAAAAAGTACCTCCTTCCTGACAAGCACACGAACAGCCCAAAAGCCTGTCTGTGTAAGAGCGTACCACCATCTGGTGTCGCTTGAAGTGAGGTTGTTACGAATGGTGGAAGGATTCTTGGAGAGTCCACCAATCAACCATAGCAATTCGGGAACCATAAATTACTGCTCAGAAAGGGGCTACGAGGAACATCATAACGTTCTGAAGAGCCTGAGAAAGTTCAGCCCTTCCTTGACCATGTCGAAGCCTAAATTCTTGCACTGGAAGACCCTGTCCCATAGGATGGGTCTGAGATATCTTTCAGAGTTTGTATGTGGACATGAAATGAAGTATCCTACATATCCAGGAACTCCAACCAACTGCCCTGGAGATGGACGACAGGACTGTTCAGTTGGTCTCTGCAAGCGAACAAATTTGTTGAACCTCATGCAGACTCGTACATAACCAAATGGACTAGTTGCCAACCCTGTCAATAATTGACAGCAACGGACTCATGGCCATTAGGGTGGGATCGACTTCTTAGCGCGATAATGCCTTGCTTGGACTCAATGACATCTTGTAAAGACTGACAATATATGGAGAACTGTACTTGGTTAAAAACTAATATCTGACATGCTTATAGGAACTTGGAAAGTCCATAAGATACACAAAAGTCTGGCCATGGGTAACAACAGTCTTGAACAAAACCAGGAGTGACAACTTCTGCTGCAGTCCAACACAATGCTATAAATAAATAAATAAATAAATAAATAAAAACAAAAATGTGAAAAGGAACTAGGCATTCAGTGGTGGGAGCCTAGTATGGCTAGAAAGAGATGAGCTCTCTCTGGAATACGTGTCGGGCGCTCGGGATTTGGCACCAGGCGCCATAAAGCTGGAGTCAGGAGTTCTGAAGATGATCAGGCCGAGAGCCGCTAGAGAGAGGGTTCATGGCACTTCCTTCTGCCTGAAGCCCAAGAAAAGTTTCCATTAAAAAACGGTCACAAGGGAAGATATTGTAATACCAAAAGGCAAAACAAACCGAGGATATATGCTGTCCGAAAGTAGCTGCAAAGCGATGTCCCTTGGCAACACTTGAGAGACCCCTATCTTTTTAGCCCCTGCTCCTAATGTCAGTCAAGTTTGACCCTTACTTCAAAATCTTGACAAGAACTCCAACCAGGAGGACTAATTCTGTCTAAGCATCAGAGGGAGGGAAGGATAAAAAACACTTGTCTTGCTCCCTTAAAAACCAAACTCAGATTCCCAGCTCCCTGTAGAGGTGAAAGCCTTCTTCAACAAGCTCAAAAATTCGTACACAAAAGTCCCTGTCTGCAAAAGACATTGCTTTGAGGCACTAATTGATGTAAAAAAAGGGAGCAATGCGGCCCGTCTGGAACTCTAGGCGAAGGTGGAACAGGCTGAAAAGACACAAAACTGCCTGAGAGCAGTTGTATGGTACTCAAAGGAGGGAGTCCAATACTGAAAGAGGACACCCAATGATCAGAGACTAGAGTTGGTCACTTGAAGAGGCGTTCAATTGGAAATTGTGCTAAAAAAAAAAAAAGTACGTTCTTAGAAGAGAAAGGCGCCGAGCTAAAGAGAGACTGGCATCAGCCACTAGTAGACTGGCTCCAGACATGGTACATGGGAGTCTGACAGTGACCTTTGTTTAAGAGCATCGAGGGACGAGTAGCCACCTCTTCCACTGCACAACACTTCATTATTATTACATGGTTAACGTCTGTTAACCCTGACACAAGACTGGCAATGGCATGGAAAGGAAGCGAGGGAGCCAGGCGCGGGAGCAAGTAGATAACAAAGGCAGGGGGGCCAGCAGTAGGAGCGAGTTGATGCCAGAAACTCAGAAACTGGCGCCGAGTGCCCGATAGCGCCCAGGCTCTGCAGTTGTCACCAGGCGAGCTAGTAGCTTGGGAGCTGGCAGGCGCTCTTAGTATAAGTTAAAAAAAAAAAAAGTGTGGAACTCTTCACAATTCGTGTAATCTCGTTTAGCATATGTACTGTCAAAGCAAGTACCAAAGCATGGTCCTTGCCTGTCAAGAACTTCTTTTGCTAAAGTTTATCGTAATCAAAACATTAAGCACAATTCTCTCCTACTGCATTCCTGCCCTAACAATTTTCAGTTCTCCGCAAAGGAGTCTAATAATAAGATGTTCAATTAGTTCTTTACAAACAAATGTTATGAAGTACACAGTACCATCATACAGATATACCTCAAATCTTAACCAACATAATTCAAGAATGCAGATATGTATTCATTACAGAAAATATTGGAGTGGTAGACAACGCAAAATTTATGTTATATTACGCTAATTGGTAAATGAGGTAGCGAACGCAATATTAAAATTTTTTACGCTACTCGGGGGGGGAAAAAAAGTTAACCTTTACCGACATAGTTTGAAGTACACCAAGTACTGTCATAAACACATATCTCAAATTCTATCAAACACTTAGACTTATGTATTAAGTCTCGCGTATTATACAGTGCATGTCGAAGCTCTGTGGAAGCTCGCACTATCTAATGACTGGTGCATTGTGAGTTGTTGCGGTTTGGGATTCGGGAAGCACCGTCATTGTAACAAGATTTAACAGCACTATAACCATTAAAGCCAACATTTAGCCATCTGTATTCCTAACCCTCTACCTTGGGACCCCCGTAATAGAGACTTTCAAATAGTATATGCATTCACTACCAAAAAAGTCGGCCCAGTAGTGAACACAATATTACTTATTACGTTATTCGGAAAAGGAAAGTTAACCTTTACCAACAACAGTTGAACACAGAGTATCATCATATAGACATGTCTCAAATCCTAACAAACATTAATTGAGTCTTGCAGATAAGTAATTCAATATCGTAAATATTGCTTCTGCAACAAACACAATGTTTATTGCGTTAACCAGTAAAGGCAGTAGTGCGGTAAACTATGCTACTGGAGTTAGACCATTTGACTGCGAAATCGCTACTGTAGCAAAATATGATAAACTTGAATCAGATCTTAATAAGAAAACAATAAAATACTGATCCTGAAAGCTGTGGGCTTGAAGGCTACCCAAAATCAGCGATAATACGTCACTGAAATCCAGTTTCCAATTGGCAAACTTAAGAACAAAGCTGCCAGCGTCACTCGGTGTTTACTCAAGTGCGGCAGAAACAGAATGAGAAGGTCTGCTAAGTCGTTCCTGGTATTCCCGTTGGTGGGAGGGAACAGTCATTTGCACTGAACTTCGGAGTGTTGCCCACGAATTTTTTTATTTAAGCTGCCATGAAAGAGGAAACTATAACTATGCAATTACTTGGTAAGTTATTTATATAAAAGTATATTGCCTTTCATTGCTTGACTATCTAAAGTCAGTGAAATCTTATTAGATGTCACACCCCATGTCCGTCTGCCTCTCTTCTAAGTTCCCAATTCACATGTTCATACCTTTCCACGTTTTCATAAAAAAACCAATAAATCTTCTCCAACAGTTTCAGTAATCCAAATTATCTGCCAATTTATTTTTTTTCTCTCAAAAAATATGATAGTGTAGGTCCCTGAAAAATATATTTCTTTTACAGGTCCTACCAACTGCTTTCATTTCTGCTTGGTGACTTTTGCACTGATATTACCTTTCTTTTTCAGGTAAGGACACATACTTCTCCTACTGCAAATTTACATGGAAGTCCCTATCTACTTATCAATAGCCCTATGTATCATACCAACTTTCTCACAAAGCAGATGAAGTTTGGTGGCAAAATAACCTTGACAAGGATAACAAGACATAGATATTCTGCACCTTAATGTCACTATATATTAGTCACCCTGTAGGTCCTACATTAAAATACAGTAGTTACAAGCAAACCACTTGACTGTGTACTGTACATACAGGATATTCTGTATATTAATATAAATAAGACTACTTACACTCCTGTTATAATCTTTGTTGTGGCTTGAGAAGCATTTAATAAATGAGAACTAATGACCCACGAAGTGTGCTCCCTCCACTGTCGTACCACAGAACGATTACTAGGGTGGCGGCGGTCTAAGACACGAACATACCCATCCGAGAAACCAGCAACTATCCAAGGTCCTGCAAGTAACAAGTTTAATTAAATAGCACATCTAGTTATCAAATAATTTGACTATTTACTTTCCATCCAGTACTAACGCCCTTTGTTGATGCATGAAATTAGGAAATAAAAGGATAACAATAAGCTAAGAATTTAAAGATTTCCTGTCTTTGCTCAAATGAAAACTAAAATCAGCCCAAAGCCTCTAAAATTCATCACCATACTTATTGTGAAAGCTACTTTCTCAGACAGAACCAAAAATTACTGTCCCACTAACGTCAGTTTTGCCTCAATTATGCAACAGGGTTGAAAATGACAGTAACTTGGAGAAAATTAAAGGATACATCTGTTACAAAACACAGAATGATGGAAAACACTGTAAAAAGAAGCAAAATATATCTATCATGTATTATCTAAAATTGTTTTACCACAAACCCATTCCTCATTACTTTTGTAGCCTACGAAATTCAAACTGTACTCCTATATAAAGCATACTTCTCCAGTAAACCCTTCTTCTCCAAATCCTCCCTCAATTTATCACCCCATCTATTCCTCTGCCTACCTCTTGACCTTTCACCACTAACAGGTTCCACCCAAGCAAGCCTTCTTCACTCTTCCTCCCTCACGCATCCTTACCTCATGCCAAAACCACTTGACTCTTTTATCATATCATTAATCTTTACCACTCCAGCGCTTCCCCTAACTTCTTCAATTTCTAGTCTCTCACGCAGTGAGATCCTCAAAATCCACCTCAGCATCCTCATTTCTGCTTGCTATAACTTCTGTTTCTTCTTCCTTCTTAATGCCAATAGCTATGAACCATACATCATCAATGGTCTAATTATAATGCTTTTGTGACATTCTTTTTTCACACACTACTCCTGCCACCTCCTTTCATTTCCCCCAAGCTGCTTTCATCCTACTTTCAACCTCAGCTTTACACCCTCCCTCCTGGCTTAATGTAGAGCCTAAACATTTGAAATTCTCAACCTGTTTTGAATCTAGGCCTCTTCAGTCAGTCTTGTACAAACAACCTATCCCCTCCCAGGGTGTTGGATGCCAGAACCTCACTTTCACCCAAATTTACCCTCATACTGTCCCACTCAAGAGACCTACCACTCTCTTCAACCACCCTAACCAACTCTTCTGGCACTTTCCTTTTTTTCAAACACCAAAACACTACCGACCTTATCTATAAAATTACCTTCCAGCCTCTTTTCCTGTATTTGTTTTATTATACAGACAGCGTCAACTATACCTCTCCCTCTAATAAAATTATACTGCAGTTTACCAATCTTCACAACACCTCGTTCCTAACTCATCCTTACCTCATGCCAAAACCAATTAAATCTCGACTCTTTTATCATAATAATCTTCACACCACCACCTTCCTCATTCATCTTTACCTCACGCTACCTTCAGCAAACCCAGCACTCATAAATTATCAAATATGTAGCCAATGAAAAAAATAATTTTTTTTAAATAAAAAAGCAGTACTCATAAAGCTTTACCAAGTAGTTTGAGACACCAGCACTAAGAGACAACAAAAACTAGCAAAAGAACTTCTAAAAGGATCATTCTGTGGGGAAATTCAGTCAGTGGCCTTCCTGGAGATACACTGACTTGCATGTTGTGTCAGCTGTGTTAGGTTCACCAGTTTTTTCCGAAATTTTGTTATCTTTCAAACAGATTCTCAGCACCATCTCTTTACACATATTCACATTCTTATTGTTAGTACCACTTTCCAGTATGAGGAAACATTTTTAATGGATTTAACTAGCATACTGGCTGGAGATGTTAACCATCATCCTACACTTGTGCATTCTAGACTTTAGTAAAATGTTATATGATGTGCGGCAATATTTGTGGTACAGTAACATTAGTGACTTTAACCCTCAAACGCCGACTGAACGTATCGTACGTCGACTAAAATTGTCTGTCGGGTGCCGAGTGGATGTACCATATGTCAACTACAAAAAATTTCAACCTTCGGTCAACTTTGACTCGACCGAAATGGTCGAAAAACGCAATTGTAAGCTAAAACTCTTACATTCTAGTAATATTCAATCATTTACCTTCATTTTGCAACAAATTGGAACTCACTAGTACAATATTTTGATTTATGGTGAATTTTTGAAAAAACTTTTTCCTTATGTCCGCACGGTAACTTGGCCGAAAATTTCAGTAATTCTTTCGTCATTTTGTTGTAATTTTTGCACCATTTTATATTAGCCGTTACATAAAGTTTTATATATGAAAATGTGCGCAATTTCATGTAAAATACAACAAAAAACAACCCATGGTTGTAGCTTTTATCAGTTTGGAAATATTTTCATATAAATCACGATAAGTGCCAAAATTTCAACCTTCGGTCAACTTTGACTCCACCGAAATGGTCGAAAAACGCAATTGTAAGCTAAAACTCTTACATTCTAGTAATGTTCGATCATTTACCTTCATTTTGCAACAAATTGGAAGTCTCTAGCACAATATTTCAATTTATGGTAAATTTTTAAAAAAACTTTTTCCTTACGTCCGAGCGCGGTAACTCGGCCGAAAATCTCAGAAATTCTTTCGTCACTTTGTCGTAATGTTTGCACCGTTTTATATTAGTCGTTATATATGAAAATGTGCGCAATTTCATGTAGAACACAACAAAAAATAACCCATGTAGCTTTTATCAGTTTGGAAATATTTTCATATAAATCACGTGCCAAAATTTCAACCTTCGGTCAACTTTGACTCGACCGAAATGGTAGAAAAACGCAATTGTAAGCTAAAACTCTTATCTTGCATCCTAGTAATACTCAATCATTTACCTTCATTTTGCAACAAACTGGAAGTCTCTAGCACAATATTTCGATTTATGGTGAATTTTTGTAAAAAACTTTTTCCTTACATCCGCACGGTAACTCGGCCGAAAATCTCAGAAATTCTTTCGTCACTTTGTCGTAATGCTTGCACCGTTTTTCTAATAGCCGTTACATAAAGTTTTATATATGAAAATGTGCACAATTTCATGTAGAATACAACAAAAAATAACTCAAGGTCGTAGCTTTTATCAGTTTTGAAATATTTTCATATAAATCACAATAAATAGAAAAAATTCGACCTTCGGTCAACTTTAACTCGAGTGAAATGGTAAAAAACTGCAATTATAGGCTAAAACACTTGCAGTCTAGTAATATTCAATCAATTACCTTCATTTTGCAACAAACAGGAAGTCTCTAGCACAATATTTCGATTTATGGTGAATTTTAGAAAAAAACTTTTTATGTCTGCGCATTACAAATTCACGCATCATTTTGTGATAATATTTTCTCTGTGTTGCTTTGATTGTTTTACAATTTGTTATATACCAAAATCAATGCAATTTAGTGTACAATACAAAAAAAAACCAACTCATTAGCTTTAACTATTTTGCTCACAGCGCGATTTGTGAACAATTATATATGAAATTTTTTTTCGCGCTGTCATATATTTCAATATTTATATATGATAATGATATTTTTTTTCATTTCTGATGGTTGCATACTAAACTTCAGGCAATGACAAAAAAAGGAGCCAAAAATGAACTCTTAATCTTAAAAACTAAGCATACTGTGATTTTTTTTAAAAAGTTTTTTTCCGCTTCGGCGCTAACTCCCAAACGCCGTTGGCATACGGCAGACACTTTTGTAAATAGAGGCTCGGCGTTTAAGGGTTAAGTTGACTCCAAACAATATGATATTCTATTATGTAGAGAAACTTTGCTTTCTCACATGAGCCACTCATCCAAGCTCATTCCAGCTCCAAAAAACCAGTGATTCCTAAATGTGATCCCATTTCAAGAGCAAGAAGGATGACTATGTATACATAAACAAAATGTTCCTTCAAAATTCAAGCTTTGAGTTGCAATGATGATTAAGTCTAAAATCTTTGAAAGGCGAGATACTTGATTTGCTTAGTTCTTAAATTACTGGGGAAGTACAAAGAAAATTTTAAATAAGAGCAAATCAAGGGCAAAAATTACTTTCTTTTCCCATACTGGGCTGCTTTTCATTTCAGGGCTCTTGAGCCAGTAGCAACTGCTTTGCAACAAAGGTTGCAACCTGGCCTGTTATAATAATATACAGTAAATCTAAATCTTTCAGAAGCAGCTACATTTGTTGTGCCTTCTCACACTGCTCTTCCTTGGAATACCACTTCCAATGAGCTTGAGCATGTTGCCCAAACCCTGGTGGATGACGGATATTCTTACCGCCGGGTCACTAGAGAGACAAGAAATGCTGTCGACATTTGGTTTCTACAGGGGCTAGACTGGATGCTGCCTTTCACTCATAGGTAAGACAATGACTCATCTTTCAAAGAGGACTGCCATTCATCTACATGAAGGGGCTGTATACCAGCATGACACAAAGGAACATGGCAATGCTCCCCAACATCAGCAAATCGTAAGGAACACAAAAATCCCAGATGGTGGTAACGGCAATCGCCTCTGATATAAGGAAGCCTTCACCATCCTCCAATGGGAAACATCTCTGAAAACAACCCTGGAGACCCTTCTTATCCACTGTCAGGAGGACGGCAATGCACACCCCAGGGATAACAATTCAGCCATGGGCTACTTCAGGCAGCATCATATGACCAGAACTCCCAGGACCTGGCACTAGCCAGTCAGCACCAACGTTGGTCAGCGGAATGGCTCATGAATGAGTCATTCCGCTCCCAGCAAATAGGAAAATAGGAGGAGTCCCCCCCCCCCAGCTTTGACAACCAATCAAAAATAGCCAAAAATTTCTGTAAGCTCCCTTGCACGATATAAATAAATAATAATAATAATAATAATAATAATAATAATAATAATAATAATAATAATAATAATAATAATGTTGATCCTCAGAATAAGGATGGTGCATACCTGCTTGGTGAGAATGTATAGCAGTGACGATAGTTTTTGACTCTCCTCCTGTGGGTAGCTCCATAGTCCGGCGTTCAGCCTGAAGATCCCATAATCTAACTGTTCGTGAATCTCCCCCCACAACAAGGGTTTTTGTATCTTGTTCCCAACTCAGAAGCAACCCAGCACCTACAAAAATAACCAAACAGCACTGCATACCTTCATAAACAAGCGATATATTACAAACACTACTTTCTCTTTACAAGAGGTAGGGAAAAACTATGCCAAGTTACAAATAATTTGTGACCATCAATTCACAATTAAAACTCAAAAGTCTTACAAGGAAGAATTTATAGAACTGCACTCAAAAGAGAATAATATATCTTTCTTAGTACTAAGATGAATATGGAGACAATAAGGGTTCAGACTTAAGTAATTCTTCAGGCATCCTGACTAGCATTGTGAAAATTACATACTTTGACTTAGCAGTCTGATTAAATAATTATAAAAGTCATGACAAGTCACCTAAATTTTTTAATAACTACTGCCAATCTCTAGAAACCACCTATGGGAAATGGCAAACGAGAGTAACTAGCAATAGCATTCCCATAGTAACTGGTATCTGCCAACTATAAAGACCTTCATACTGTATTTGTTAATGTCTGAGAAGAAGATTATCACAATACAAGTCAACTGATTCCCCCAGTAATGACATAATAACACAAAGGACCTAAAATGTTTTTGGATTATTATTACTATTTTTTATTAAGCAGTTTAACAAGACCATTGGGTCAAACTGAAGAACTGTTCCAACAACAGGTAAAACCAAATACCTTCAATACTGTTTACAATATGATCTGTAAAATGTGCTACAGGTTGTTCCCCTGCAATTCTGTCCAGCAGTTGTTACAATTGATATCAACACTCATGAATGCATATTCTTCTAATTAGAACTCATAATATTAGGTAGTTTAACCTAACTGCTGTATTCCTTCGTTAGTTATTATAACCTGCGCTTGGCAAAATTCACATGATAATCACTCATCCTTAGAAATATACACAGTTGATAACCCAACCTACTCATATTGACTTTTTGTAACTACAATAACTTCTTACAAATATATACAGTTGATAACACAACCTACTCACACTAACGTTTTGTAACTAGAATAACTTCAAGTTTGAATATGTTATAATATAATGTATAAAACTTATCTCCATTAAACCTTTTGCAGGAGATCTGATGTACTAGGAAAAACCTACAGTCAATCACCTCTTGTTGCTGGAGTCATATCATTGGTTGCCTGAAAAGCTGTGATGAGAGAAGGTGGTTCCTGTACTGCAAGATGAGAATTCTGGTAAGCATCCTTCCAGATTCTAATACTGCCATCATCACATCCTGTGGCAACATATGTAGACAGAGTTCCAGGATTTACGACAGCAAGGGAGGATATACAACTAGATCCAGCATTACTGTTGCACCAATGACTCACACGGTTGTTGCGTTCAACATCCCAAATTCTACCATAATGAAAAGAAAGACTTCATTAAGTGTTATCCATAGTGAGTAAATATAGTTATACCTCTTACAGCAAATATCTACTTACATTATGTAAAACAAGTATTTGCATTAAAAAGCAATCATCCACAATGCCATCTTTAACTTTTAAAATACTTTAATTATGGAATAAGCCAACATTACTAAAATCATGTGTAAATTCTAAAATGAACCACTAATAAAAACATCTCTGCGGTTTTGAAACATTACTACACTTACGTAACATAACTCTTATCAGCTACTGTTAAAAGAGGATCGGTGGGATGGAAGAGTAAAACTGCAGGTGGCGAAGGATTGCGATGTATAAAAACTTGATCATCCAATTTGTTGGTTCCTACACTTCTTCTTTCTTCAGACTCTGCAAGAAGTCGAGAATTGACAGACCTGAAAAAAGAATGCATTCTGAAAATTGGATCTTCACAAGGAGTGCAGTCAAGAATTGACAGGCTGGAAAGAAGATTGCATTTCCATAACTGGATCCTCACATGTAATATAGATCCATACAGAAATGAACAGAAGACATGTACAAAAAATTTCCAATGCCTTATTCCTGAACCAAACAAAAATAAATAAAAGTTTCAGTGCAACTTTATAAATTACTACAATGTCATGTCAAAAGAAAAAGAGACTACCAATTCAGGTAATATTTACATCTTGCTACCTGTCTTGTGTTCACCAAAAGTAAAACTGGAACCACTTTAAGGAAACGACTGGGATAAGAACAAAACAAGTTTAAAATAACTTTTACATTACAAGGTCTTGGAAACCCTTCTGCCTCACTAATGTAGGAAGAACCCTCTTACATTACTGGAGGATTGGAAACCCTTCTGCCTCACTAATGTAGGAAGAACCCTCTTACGTTACTGGAGGATTGGAAACCCTTCTGCCTCACTAATGTAGGAAGAACCCTCTTACATTACTGGAGGATATCAACTTTTGACAGAATGACTTCTCTTCAATCCTCATCTCCAAATCTCCACTTTAATGCCCACTTGATGGACGAGGATGCCTATCTGTCAGACATGGCAGCAAGGACTACTAGTCAGTAAATGAGCAACCATCTAGATTTAAACATATCATTTTTAGACAAAAAATTTTCAGGGTCAGAACAGGTCACTATCATACTAGACTTCTGCTACACAGTCCAAACTTGCAATCTTTATCTTCCCTTAAGGAACATTTTTTCTACCCTTTCTTAATTTTTCCTTAGAGGCTAAAGAGGAGCATGAAGTTTTAATAAAGTCCTCTTTTACAAAAAATCTTTTCTTTAGGGAATATATGTTAAAAATAATAGTATAATAATAACACCATATTCAATTCTGTTATTAAATACGGTATATAATGAAAGCATACTATACGTGTTGTAAACACAGCTACATAAAGTGGACATCCAAGACTCAGAGGCAGTTTTGATAAGAAACACTTCAAATGGTCTTACTCACATCACTTGTTGAAAAGCAATCATAGATGGTATATTTTTTTTCATATTATGGCACTTGTTACCCATGTATAGTTCTGAGGCTCCTAAAATGTTGACTATGTTCTGAATCTACCCAACATCCTGTTCTACAACCATTAAGTACAAAACATATCCCCTGATAAAGCAGTGAGAGTTTGCCTTCACGTTAGCAGTACGAATATGTACATACTCATAACATTTTCTTTCAGGTAAGATTTTTTTATCAATGGCAGGTTATATACAAGAAATTCTCTCATCAAAAATTCTGAACTCTTCCAGTCTTCTAACTAATACCTAAGAAACAAAAACAAAAACAGTAATAATAACTATTAATACCACTACTATTATAAATGCTGCTACTACTATGAATGCTATATGTCTAGAGCCGAACCTTTCTGAGAAAGCATGAAGAGGTGAAGATGGGGAATTAAGTTCTTCCGTTGATTTTTGATGTGGAAGGATGAAAATCTTTGCACTCCATTCAACAAATTCGGTTGATACCATAGGTTTCATGAATCCCTCCTCTCCTTCTTCAGTCTGCAAATAGAGCACATAGCAAGAGGAATTTTACGTAAAATAATTCTATTTTAAAACAAACTTAAACATTCTCATTTTCATAATGCTTCAAAAGTGCATTACATGGCTCAAATAACTACTGTCAGGTTGCCAATGACCAGTATGAAGTACTTTAATGTGAGATTTAAAAGGATCATTCAAAAGCAAAACAATTTATGCAATACTTACGTGGTTGCTCAAGTGAATTCTTGGTCTAGACCGTGGAGTTCCTGTGTCAATAGTTGATGGAGGTGACTCTCCACTGTAATAATAATAATAATAATAATACTACTACTAATAATAATAATAATAATAATAATAATAATAATAATAATAATAATAATAATAATAATAATAATGATGATGATGATGCCTTGCCTAGGAAAACAGTACAATCCCTTTCTTTAACTTAGAGTCATCTATACAGTGTTTCTTATCATAAAGAAATCAATCAGTTTCAACTTTTTCACTCATATTATCTACTCCTTTCATAATTTCTTGAACACTGTGCTCAGCATCTTTAATCCTTGGCTCTGGCAGACTTCTAGTTATGCTTCTCCTTAAAGGATCCTCTTACTAAAGCTGTATTCTCCCTCCCCAACCTGAAAACCCAGTGCAGGTTTTGTGGATAATCTTTCCAAAAATTCTTGCTTTCTTCATTTGGTCTTGCCTTTGCTATATACATACTGGGAACACATGGATCACCTGTCCTAGAATAGTTTTAATCCTAATCCTTTCATTTACCATTCCAACTTCTATTATATCTTTTTCCATATTACCTATGCAGTAAACACCCCGTATTCGCGGGGGATGCGTATTGCACCCCCCACGAATAGCTAAAATCCGTGAATACTTTGAACCCCTCTAAAAACACTTGGAACTGCCTATTTTGATAGTTTATACACAAAAAAACCCCTAAAAATGCTTATACCCGAGTATTTTAATAGTTTTAACACAAAAAGTGCATTTAGTCATGAAAATGATATGAAAATACAGTACAGTAATACCTCGAACTTGCGCGATTCGAGTTGCACGAATTCACAGACACACGAATTTTTTACTGGAACCTAACTAATGGTCATACACGAGTTTTTCACAGACACGCGGACATTTCCGTACACTGAGAAACCCAGCAAAAGTGTTTGTTTAATTTTTTTTATGTAATTTATAAGTTTTCAAGCTTTTATGTGTAAATTAAATAACATTAAATATTATTAAAAGTAATAATTTCTCTCTCTCTCTCTCTTTCTTTCTTTTAGTGAGATGAATTTTTATGGTACATGTAAACAGGTATGTTTATTTGTATGATAAATAAACTTTTTAAGTAATAATATGTACTAATTTTCAAATATTAATAAGATTAATAAAATTAAATAATAATAATAATAATAATAATAATAATAATAATAATAATAATAATAATAATAATAATAATAATAATAATAATAATAATATATGAAGGAGTAGACCTCTTTTAAACAGGTCTTATTAAAAATGGATGGCTGTATTATGCAAATTTATCTTATATAGTGTCTTTTCTATCTTCCTTATATTTCACTTTTCAGGCTCAGCGATGCTGACTAACATCGCTGAGCCTGAAAAGCGAATCATAAGGAAGATAGAAAAGACACTATATAAGATAAATTTGCATAATACAGCCATCCTTTTTAATAATAATAATAATAATAATAAAACTGTAATACAAAATTTGTATTATTTTAAACAAACAAATTCTTCCCTCATCTTTTGTAAGAAGGTGGAAGGCAAAAGCTGTCAGACATGTCATTTAACATGACAAGAATGAGAGTGTTGCTAATCAGTGGTCAATTTTTTCTTGTAATTCTCTCTCTCTCTCTCTCTGTGTCCGTAATAATTCATAAAAAATTTCACTCTCTTAAGTAAGGACAACTGTTATCTCTCTCTCTCTCTCTCTCTCGTTCGAAGTTAGCCAGCCTACGTATTACAGCACTGTTTCTCTGTATGTCTTTAACTGTACAGTAGATAATTTTGAATTGATCTAATTTTACCTGTACATTTACAAACTGTAAATGTGCAGTTCTAAAACATAGAGACATAGAGCATTTCAGAACAAAGAGAAAGTGACAGAATAAAAAAAGTTTGTAAAAACAGGGTTGAGAAGACTTCTAAAAATAGATTGGTGGAATGGGGGAGAGAGTCACACACTATACTCTTAAGTCAACCATTTATTTCTTTTTTTAAGGGTAATGTATTAAGCTAACTCTCTCTCTCTCTCTCTCGCTCTCTCCGTAATACTGTAATTCATAAATAATATAACTTGACATTTCAAGTAAGGACAATCTCTCTCTCTCGTGTTATTCTCTCTCTCTCTCGTGTTATTCTCTCAGTCTCCGTAATAACTGATAAATAATTTCACTCTCTTAAGTAAGGACAACCCTTGAACCAGGCGATTCTTTACCGTTCGTGTTGGTTCTCTCTCTCTCTCTCTCTCTCTCTCTCTCTCTCTCTCTCTCTCTCTCTCTCTCTCTCTCTCTCTCTCTCTCTCATAGTTAGCGCTCACACATTTTTACAACTTATTAATTCCCTGTACATCTTTACCCGTACAGTAGATAGTTTAAATTGATCTAATTTGACCTGTATCGTCTACGAAGTTTAAATGCACTAGTGTTGCAAATACGTTCTAAAACATAGAGACATAATAACTAAGAGTTGTATTAGTCAAAATATAAAACATTGTTTGTTCATGAAAAAGCATTTCAGAACAAAGAGAAAGAGACGCAGAATAACAAAGTTGCTGAAAAGAGGTTGAGATGATTCTAAAAATAGATCGGTTGGAAGGGGAGAGAGACAGAAATTCTCTTACAACTCTCAATTTTTATGTAAACCATTTATTTCTCTTTTTTAAGGGCAATGTATTAAGCTAACTTTTAAATGAAATTACTGTAACTTTAATTCCATTTAAAAGTTAACTTAATTTGGGAGCATGATTAGCGTCATATTTAGTGTTTAAACTTTAGAAATAAGCATTTATTAGCATTTTTAGAGACCATGCCAAACTTACGCGAAAATTCACCCTGCGCGAGGGGTTCTGGAACCTAACCTCGTGTAAGTTTGAAGTATGACTGTATTTAGTGAATACTTCTCAGTGAAAAATACCGTGAATGGGCGAATTTTCCGTGAATAATGGGTAGATACGTTCCACGGAGAAATCCGCGAATATGTGACTCCGCGAATAGTGAGACCGCGAATTCGGGGGTTTACTGTAACTAATATACCAATACAGTATCCATTTTGTCTAACCAATCTTCCTATCCACCAGAAATTACATTTCTTTTCCTCTATAAACATTGTTCTGGTTCCTACTCCCTGATATCCATCCTCTTACCTGAATCTCCACTGCTTACCTATTCTCTCAAAACCATTATCCAAAAATTCACTGTGGTTAATTGTAATCAACTTATTTCATTATAGTTTTCATTTTGCCCATATATTCTATGCATACTCTTCCTATGTAGAGGCTACTTGATACTGGGAGCCATTTTATGTTAAATCAATTTGTTTGGTGCTGTATTAGGTTTAGAAGTTCATTATGACTTTACATACTCAGACATCAATTGAACTTTGATATGGTTTTTTCTGGTAACACACAGAACACTTCAAGAATTTGTACTTGTCTAAATAAATATTTTTAAATACATAATACCAAAGTAAAATAATGAAAATATGTAACAAGCAAAAGAAATGTGAAGATGTGCCAGGAGAAAACGAGCAACAATTACTTACGAAAACTTCATTACAAAAGTAAACAAACATCAAGGTTAATACTATCAAAATTATTGGGAAGGGATGAAGTTGATAAAGCTGCTATGGATGCATACACACCTGGACTTAGGCAGAGCTCTATTTTCATCTGCACATATAACAATATCATCTTCAGAGAGGACATTAAGAAAACAGTACACGATACTTACGCCAAAAACACTGGCTTATTTATGGGTGTTCCAGGAGCTGATTCAACCTTTTGTTCTACAATCTCTCTTGACCCTGTCAAAGCCTGAAAAATAAAACAAATTTGTTGTAACATCATCAATCAATTATATGTGCAATAGTGGAGGCCCCATACTCGTGGGGGTTAGGTACCACATCCCCCTGCGAATACCAAAAATCTGCGATATATTGGAACCCTTTTAAAAATGCTTATAACAGTCAATTTTAATGTTAATTTTGTACCTAAAAAATTTTTTATAATAAAAGGCTACAGGCAGTCCCTGGTTTATGACGGGGGTTCGGGGGTTCTGTTCTTACGCCGCATCGTAGGCCGAAAATCGTCATAAACCGAAAAATCGTCGAAAATCGTCAAAAATCCTAAGAAAACCTTACTTTTAATGCTCTGGGTGTATTGGAAACGATGTAAACTCTATTTTTATTTGAGTTTTTCAGCAAAAAAAACTCCAAATTTTTATTATTCTGCCATTTTGGAGCCATATTTCTTCCGTCAGATCGGCGCACGACATGTCGTAACCCTGGAACATGCGTCATAAACCGGGAAATCATTTCTGATGAATATATGTGAAAAGCGTC
Organism: Macrobrachium rosenbergii; assembly: GCF_040412425.1. Classification (NCBI taxonomy): domain Eukaryota; kingdom Metazoa; phylum Arthropoda; class Malacostraca; order Decapoda; family Palaemonidae; genus Macrobrachium; species Macrobrachium rosenbergii. The sequence goes on along the minus strand of NC_089741.1, from coordinate 16,473,955 downwards.
ATAACCTCGGAACGTCGTAAGCCGGACCCGTCGTAAACCGGGGACTGCCTGTATTTAGTCACAAAATTATCATGAAAATACAGTAATCAATGAATATTTTTTGATGAAAATATCTGCAAATTACTGAATTTTCCACGATTTACTGAAAAAATGCATCACAGAAAAATCCGCAAATAACTGAATCTTTAATTGCTGAACTGCGAATAAGTGGGGGTCCACTGTAGTCAATTATTTCAGCAAAAAAGGGGGATTTTTTCTAAATATAATTAAAGTTCATGAAAACACTTTAATAATAAAATATCTTATAATTGTCAAATTCCATAGTTTGTTTCATAAAAAAAGTTAAATATTTCTACTTCACTCTTGCTCCATTTTATCTTACAACACTGTTGATTACCCAAAGTAAATCACTGAGTTAACTTCTGATTTCTAAAAACTGTAATTAAAAGTGCTTTGGACTTTCCCACCAAAATAGCATATGAGTAGCAAATACTTAAAGGTAACCATGCTGCCCAAGACTAACTGAAGAAAACCCTAACCAAACTTGTTCATTAACCCTTTTTCCTTATAGCTGATAACTACTAAAAAAGTTGCAAAATATTGGCAAACAGTTCTAATAATACGAACACTTAATTAAAAGTTTCAAGATAGTTTGGATATTATTTTACATGATGTGCAAGTCTCCAGGTTACATTATCATTTAGCTCTTTAACAACTAAGACCCCATATTCCCAAAAAAATTTCATGCGCCAGAAGATTTATCCTAATGTTAAGACCCAGGTTTGTTCCGTATATGAACAAACATATATTGTAAGTCTTGCAACTAGTAGGGCCATGTATTGTAGATGTCAACATTTCAACTAGGGAGTAACACTGAAAAAATCTTGTGATCACTTAGACACAAAGTTGGCCTCAACAGATCCTAAGCAAGTACTGACACCAGCACTTTAAGAGGAACTTCAGTAATATCTGACAATGGACAGAATAGAAGCTAAACAAGAACCCTACATGAAAAAACACCCTACTCTCACTGCCCTACTGGAATGGCATGTAAAATTCAGGCCAAAGGCCAAGTCCTGGGACCTATGAGGCCACTCAGCGTAGAAATGAAAATTGAGAGTATGAGGTTTTTATGGTGTAACAGGAGAAAAACCTGGCAGCTGCACTATGAAACAATTGTTAGATAGTGGATAGAATGCTGGAAGAAAGACAGTATGAACAGAGGTACAGTAAAAGGAATGAAAGGAGTTGTATCTAGGGGCCAAAGGGGTACAGCAAAGAACCTAAGTTATGCCTACAGTGCACAAATGACAACACGAACCCCCTACAGGGCCCACTGCCCTACTGAAACAATCCATACTACTTCCCAGCTTCTGAAGAATAGATACTGGGACTACCTGATGGCACCCAAGCAAAGTAAAGTTTCATTGACCAAAAGAATCTAGGAGAGTCTAGGAGAGTCACAGGAATGGCATCAGAGAAACAGTATACCTACCCTTCATGTAGATTTGATTCTCCACAAAATGTAATATTCAAGGTCCCTTTGTACAATAAAAGCTGCTCTAATAAATTGCAGATTTTAATTTGAACTGTCTGTTGAATACTGCATTGGTAGTTTAGCTTATGTAAAATGAAAGTTTGTTTTGTGCAGGAATGCATTAACAACAATAAAAGGACATACCCCACGAAAAATATTTAAAATACTTATCTTTTTCTTTAAACTTACAATACTATACCAAGATTAACACACAAATTAAATTTCAATTTCTGTAGCATTCAATACAATATCTCATTAATTTAGAAAGACCATTTCTGTATACAATAAAATACTACAGACAGATAGATGTAAGTAAAAGTTTTTCTAGCCCAACCTGTCCAAAAATGCTACAATTATGCAATCCACCCACCTGTTCATGTTGTTCTTCTTTTATAATCAAGCTTAAGACTACAAAAAACCACAAAGCAGACTTACAACCTAAAATTGACAACCCAACCATCAGACAGCTCTCTCCACCGCACCACAGTGTTTTCATCCCTCCCGCCTGCATTGTTTACATTTTTCTCTCTCCTGCCATTGTCGTCTTATGACGTCACTTCCTAACGTCACAACATGAACAGATACTTTTAATCAATGTTTTGCTATAAAAACATCTTATAAAATCAAACATGTGCTTTTATACATTTCGTAACGCCCATACCATTTCACTAATGCAGAAAGTAAAAATAAAATAATAATGATTAAACTTCTAAAACTGACATATAATCACACTTATCTCCTTCTCCCTTCCCTCCAACTTCTTCCTATCCTAATCCCCTCTAATCTCCATTATTCTCCAATTCTTTACCCTCTACATAATTTCTAATATTTTCCCTTGAAACTCCAGCTTGTCAATACATCAGCTATTTGGTGCTTTCCTTTCATCCATCTCGCCTCCTTTATTTCTCCAGATTCTATTGTTTCTCTTTTTGCTGCAATATCAAATTTTAATCTCTTACTACTTACTCCAGTACTTGATTTTATTGTGGTCACTACGGTTTTATTATCACTTTTAATCAATGCTTCTGATTTTCTCCCTCCTACTATCTCTTCCCACAAATGTTTGAAACATATCAATCCTTCTATGGCCTCCCCCACACTCAGAACTTCTGCATCAATGGTGGATTTTGCTACTCTTCTGGATTTCCACCATTTGGGACTTCTCCTTTTACCATCCGTCAAAGATATCACATAAACCAATTGTATATGACCATCTTCAATATTCCCAAATGAAGCATCTGCATAAGCTTCCCAGTAAATCTTTTCTTCTTCTAACTCACTTATTATCTCTTCTCCCATCGTTCTTAGTTTTTCTCGCTATTTTAATCAGCTTTTTCATATCTTGAGTCGTTCCTTCTTTAAAAGCTTTACTTAATTCACTAACATCATATGGTGTTTCTGGCATGGTATGTAGCGATACCCAATTCAAATGTCCTACCACTGATCTATACTCTGTTAAATCCTTTTATCCTAATACTCTATTACCTGTAAATCTTCTAGCTTCTGGTTATCTTATAGAATTCATAAACTACTACTGATTAAGACAAATTTTATTTTCCTTACACTCTACTATTACTCCTATATACTTAAAACTTTTACTTTCTTGTTCTCCTACTTGCAATTTCCCTTTCAATTTCCCAAATGTTTCCTTTAAAAATCCTTCAGTTCCTCCATAGCAAATATCATCTACTTGTGTGCATAAAATACCATTCAATTTATTGTCTTTCCTCCAAAAGAATATATTAGGTTCTCATCTATTTCTCTCACCTTTAAACTCCTCCACCACTTTTACCACCTTACAATACCATGTCTTTGCTGCATCCTTGAGCCCATAAACAGTTTTCTTCAATTTCCATAATCCACTCCAACCACCTACACTAGGTGGTTTTGAATATACCTCTTGTATTTCATCACCTGTTAGAGATGCAGTTTTTACATCTAATGCATAACAATTCCAATCTTTCTATTTTATTACTGTCATACAAAATTCTGAAATTTTTGCATATAGGAGTGTCTTTTTCCCATTCGGCCATTTCTTTTTCAAAACCTCCCTCATATACCTTGTTTTCTCTCCAACTTTGCAGTTCTTTTTCTTTAGCTTCAATTAAGCTTATACTGTACAATACTTTCAAATCCTAGCAAAATCTCTTCTTCACCTTCAATTTTTTCTACATGACTATAATCTCTTAAGTTCACCGATCCATTGTCACCTGACTGTGAGTCTTCTATATTGTATGAATCAGCCCAAGATTTCCTTGATCTTTTTCCTGCATGACTTAATATAGTCCATTCTTCTCCCTGTCCTGTATTTTTGTTTATAGCTCTAACTATTTCCCTTTTTAATTTGGGTATCTCTTATATTAACTCACCTTCTACTACCTCACTTTTCCCTTCATTTTCCAGTGTTTCCTCTGCCAAATCTCTTTCTATAACCTCTTCTATATCTGCATTCCTTCTCCAGCCAATTATCATCTCCTTTCCTTCCTGCCCATCTATATTCCCTTCCTTCGATGCACAGGATTCATCCTTCACAGTGTGTGTTTTATCGATTTTAGGTATCTTTTCTTTTTCTGGTGATAGTCTTTGAATCCTAGTAACATGTATTCTAGCTACTTCTCTTAGAGAATCCCCATGTTTAACCACTACCATTTTACCTGATACTCCCACTACTTGTGCAGGTCCTCTCCATTCATTTTCATTTTCTCTCATAGAATACCTCATCTCCCACTACTGCTTCTTCAAATTTATGTTCTCTGGCATTTCTGTTTAGAGCAATTCTTATTACAAGACATTTTTGATAAACACTTCTCTGGCTTCATGCATTGCATTCAGTGTATCCCCTAATATGCTTTCTTTCCATACCTTTCTCTCTGCTTGCAGGAATTGAACTCTCTTTTCCCATCAAATTTGGCAAAGAAGGGTTTTTTTCCAAACACTAATTGGTTTGGGAAGAAACCATCATATTTATTAACCACCTCCTAGCACTCACTACCCATCTTAATACTATGGACCAATCCACTTCCTCATCATCTTTCATCTTTCTTAAGCTTTTTTTTATTATGCCTACCGTCTTTTCACATATTCCATTGCTCCAGGGAAATTCAGATGCTGTGGCCAATACTTTAATATTCCATCTTTCTGCCATCCTCCTCACTTTTTCATTTTGAAATTCTTCCCCATTGTCTGAAAATATTTTAATGTTCCAAATATAGCAAACCACCCACGAAAAAGTGCCTTTATAATAGTTTCTGGCCTCTTGCCTTTTATCCAAAAAGCCTGACAATACCTTGTTGCTATATCTACCATTACCAAGAACTCTCTCTCTTCTATCTCTCCCACATCCATTGCTACAACTTCATTAAATGTTTTACTCCAAGAAAATTCCACTACTGGTTTAGCTGGGTTTCTTTTGCATCTTTTATATATCTCACAACTTGCAATCAAGTCTCTTAGTAAGTTTTCTATTTCCCCATTTTCTTTTTCCTCTCAAACCATCACTCCACTGTGCTTCTTCCATTAGCTTCCATATTTTATCTCCGCTTCTGTGACCAAATTGTAGATGTAACTTCATCACTGCACCTTTCATTTCCCTTAGACTCTTTCCCTTCCATCCCTCCAGTAACAATTCTTCTTCTACTTTCCTCCTTAAAATTGGTATTCTTAAGTGGCTCTGGTTGTCTTAACTTACCTTCGTTTCCCCTAATACTGTACTTCTATTTTAACACAATTCTCTTTTAAATTCACAGTCATACCCATTTTACTCAAGGTTTTCTTACCTATTAACCCTTTAACGCCAACTGGACGTATTTTACGTTGACAAAAGTTGTCTGTCGGGTGCCAAGTGGACGTAAAATACGTAGAATACAAAAAGTTTTTTTAAATATTCACGGAAAAATACTTATAGGCCTCGTTTGTGAAAAATTTTAAATCACGCACCTTGAGGGATGCTGAGAGTTCATGGATCACGCTGTTATTTTGTTTACAAGCGTGACCCAGCTGCGCATGCGGGAATTTCTTTCTTATCCCAAAAGAAAGGATCAGCTAACCCTGCTGAAAATCTCAGAAATTCTTTAGTCACTTTGTCGTAATTTTTGCACCGTTTTCTATTAGCCTTTATATATGAAAATGTGTGCAATTTCATGTAGAATACAAAAAAAATTAATTCATGGTTGTAGCTTTGATCAATTTTGACATATTTTCATATAAATCACGATAAGTGCCAAAATTTCAACCTTCGGTCAACTTTGACTCGACCGAATGGTCGAAAAATGCAATTGTAAGCTAAAACTCTTACATTCTACTAATATTCAATCTTCTACTAATATTCAATCATTTACCTTCATTTTGCAACAAACGAGAAGTCTCTAGCACAATATTTCGATTTATGGTGAATTTTTGAAAAAAACTTTTTCCTTACGTCCACTCTAACTCTGCTGAAAATCTTGTAAGAGGCTGACGCCGTCTCTTCCAAACACGTGTGTGTTCGTGTGTTCGTCGTCCATCCTTAAGTTCATCTCTATCTATTCCTTCTGATACTTCTAAAGCTTTTCCTTTTAAGATCTTTCTCATCTCTATCCCCAGATATTTCACTTCTCCACACACCACAAGCCAATCTTCGACTTGTACTCTCCATCCTTTATAATCGCCCTGTGTCCCGCTAAATCTCAGACAGTCTCTTCTCTATTTCATCTCCCAAAGTTTACCATCAGGTCCATCCATTTTTAACCAATCATGCTCTGCTACCAATTGAAAATTTTTCTAGCCTAACCCATCCAAAAATGCTACAATTATGCAATCCACCCACCTGTTCACGTTGTTCTTCTTTTATAATCCAGCTTACGACTAGACAAACCACAAAACAGACCTACAACCCAAAATTGACAACCTAACCATCACAGAGCTCTCTCTACCGCACCCAGTGTTTTCATCCCTCCCACCTGCATTGTTTATGTTTTTCTTCCTCCCGCCATTGTCGTCTTATGACATCACAACACGAACGGATACTTTTAAACATGAATGTTTTGCTATAAAAATATTTTATAAAATTAAACATGTGCTTTTTATATATTTCCTACCGCCCATACCATTTCACTAATGCAGAAAATTAAAAAAATAATGATTAAAATTCTAAAATTGACATATAACCAGTGAGTACTTAACTACTCCATCTTAAATGCAACATTCAATCAAATAATACCAAATTATAAAAGTAAGGTTCTAAATAATGCAATCACACCTCTACATTACTTTGATGCAAAGCACAGTTATTAATAATAAATTAGAATAAAAAAATAAAACCCTACCTTATTTCTAACGTATTCCACAACAACTTTGGCTAAACTTGAAACACCTGGGAAAGGGTCGTGTTCAAGTGCCAAGAGAGTCAGCCACAACTTCGAATACATTCCACTGTACGACAGACTGCTGACTCCAGAGAAAGCATTACTTACACCTGTGAAGCATTTAGAAATAATAATAAAAATTATGATGCCATCCAAACCTCATTTCCTTAAGTACTTTATTTTATGAACAATTACAAAAATGAAATCAATGATGGAGTATATCCAGTTTTGCCAATTACTGTGCTTGACGTATGGAGCATTTCCATTGCCAGTTCTACTACTTGAATGTTTTACAACACTGTACAGTATTTTTTATTACTATAATGCATATGAAGTCTAACATAAAGCAACATACAGAAACACCTTCTATTGAATTACCAAACTTTGGGTTAAATATCTGTTATGCAAATAGTGTGCAAGAGGTATATGCTTGCGTGAATTTTAATAATTCACAACCATATAAAAAATCCTGGGAAGAAAAATTAATTTAAAATTCCACATCTTTGGATACAAACATCTACTGCATCTCCTTATTAAAGGAAACTGCTGACCATACCTAGAAACAGCAAACTACTTCAAAAGGTATTTAAAGGCAGTCTCCAGTAAGCATTTCTATTCTTCACACTTGTCATTCATGGGTACTTCTCATAAAACAAGACATAAATTCTAAGGACATAAAAATTATTCGAAACCTAAAAAAAGCTGGGTGGAAGAGTACCCTTATGGCATCCAGAGATTTTATCATTATCTTCCAGTAAGATTTCTTAGATATTTTCTCCTCAACTTGGTACATTTTCACTTTTTAATTAAATAAATATCTCCAGATGAGCATACACATCCAAAGTTACAATCTTCGAACATATTACCCAGAATACAGGTTGCAACAATTACAGGGCAAGATCTGCTACTCTAAAGCTATATAAGATGGCTGCAAACTGAACTTGAAGCCCATCTGTACAGCATTCTTTGGCAACGGGTACTATTTCATTATGGCAAATCCCAAATTTAGTGAAATATTATGCTTTCATCTATGCCAGTGGCAAAGATGATATCCAATTTAACACAAAAAGTTGCAGCACAGTTTGTGTCACCAAGCACAACATGCCCGTAGAGACAACTACAATGAAACAAGTATCCTAATTTATCTTAAAATTCTACAAGTAATATAAAAATCATTTAAAATACCTGTCTGTTATCAAAGAGGCATGTAAATATCATTATGTAATTGCATGGTAGTAGTTAATCCACTGTCCATAGGGGAACTGTCTACAAACTAGTTAAAACGGAGTAACCTTATAAACATTGTACCACCTCTGATAAGGAGTGATTTATAATGAAAACATGATAAAATGAAAGAGACAGTGAGTCTTTCAAAAACTGTGGTATCTCTAATGCAGTGGATTGTAAAGAAATAATAATTTTTTGTGGAACACTGAGGCGTGATGGACAACAGCGAAATACAGGAGACACATGATCTGCCTGAGGTGCTGAGGATTGTAATTTTGAAGTATTTAGACATACACGATTTGTCATTTTTACTTTACATAGCTCCTCGTTTCGATTCATGCCTGAGATGCTGAAGCTAGTAATTTTGAAGAATTTATGCATACATAATTTGACTTTTTTTACTTTACTTAGCTTCTAATCTCAATTCATGTTGGTAACATTTTCAAGATACTGAAAATGCAACAATTACAAGGCAAGATCTGAATGGTATTTTGTAGTGAATTTTAGGGTCAGTTTTTTTTTTACATGGCATATAAAATGGCTGGTTTATGTTTTTCTTTTAGGACTAAGGTTTAAATTTTCAGCTGAAACATATGTTAAGTACTCTGAATCTGGTACATTACTTTCTGACATTCTGCATAAGCCAAACAGTTCATACCATTTTAATTGTAGTTAGTTACATCCAAGACAACTTAACAGTGGATATGAACACACTTTTCTTCAGATTCACTTTTATTTTATCTCAAATTTCCTTTATTACTTTTTAAGACTTTTCCAAACATCCTTATACTGACTCTCAGGTACAAGAGATTTCATACTAGTTCTTCAGTATTTTAAGGATTGACAAAGAAGTCATCATTGGTGAAAAGCCCTATTAGTCTCTCTCCACATTGTTAGCACAATCCCTGTGATCCTGAATATCTGACATCACTTGGCATTAATTTTAGTGCCAAACTTGTTATGTCACAGCATGTGAGTTTGAGGTTCACATAATCTAATAAAATAATTTACAGCATGCACTAAAACTATCTCAGGCATGAGAAAGCTGGGTAGTGTTTTCATATTTAACCAAGCTCTTCCTTGGGCGAGTCGGTAGAGTTGTGTCCTAGCACTCGCTAGGCCCGAGTTCGACTCTCCAGTCGGCTAATGAAGAGTTAGAGGAATTTATTTCTGGTGATAGAAATTCATTTCTCGCTATAATGTCGTTCGGATTCCACAATAAGCTGTAGGTCCTGTTACTAAGTAACCAATTGGTTCTTAGCCACGTTAAATAAGTCTAATCCTTCGGGCCAGCCCTAGGAGAGCTGTTAATCAGCTTAGTGGTCTGGTTAAACTAAGGTATACTTAACTTCTTCATATTTAACCTCTCTATACAAAGATAAAAGATAGTATTAATAACACTTGCTGCACATCTTTTGGTTTATTATTGTTACAGAATTGTTCTGGAGGTCAGTGACATCACAATTCCAGGAAGTTTATGTTTCAGGAAAACTGCATGGAGTGGAGGTTTCCTTATTATATACATCATGATTTTGAGACCCGTGCTTGAAAATTTTCCACAAGCTTCATGTAGGTATGGAACTTTTTTACCACCTTCAGCACATCTGCCTCTAGAGCTATATATATACTGTTGAGGGCCCAAAACGTTACACAGCTCTGTGCCTGAGGGATCTCATTCCATTGATAGGAAAGTTGTGGAAGTTTTCTTGTCAATTTTATGGATGTTGCAGCTGAATTTAAGGATGTTTGTAAAATACATTCACAAGCACTGCTCTTTTCTTCAGTTTTATTGACTAATCTTTTTTTCACATACAAATGATTTGTCAATTTCTACATTTTCATCTTCAAAAAACACTGAATCGTTCCCTAATAAGATAAAACAATTCCACATCAAAATAATATTTAGAGTCATCAGTATAAATAATATACTATACTAAGTGCAAACCAAACCCGCTTTACAGGGGAGAGAAAGAACAACATGTCCTCTCTCAAAGGGGGCAAAAGAGTAACTGATGAAGTCACAGAGTACTGCTTGGGTGTGGGTGGTCCCAAACGACTCATGACTAAGGACAAATGCCACCAGTCCACTGCATATACAATTTTATTGATTTTACCAGATTCCAGCTGGCGCTAGAAGTTTATCCTAATATTAAGACCCAAGGGTTTGTTCGTATATGAACAACCATAATTAAAATATCTCAAGGCCACACTAGTGAATTTTGATAAAATTTAGCAGAAACAACCACTAGGCAATGTCTTTTAAATGATACATACTTTCAGTAGATATCCCCCAAATTGTAAACCGACCAAATATGCAGGACAAACCTAAGGTAATTTTGCTGCAAGCTCTATAAAAACACATTACAGTAAACCCCCTGTATTCGCATTCTCACGATTCGCAGACTCACGCATTTGCAGGTTTCTCTGTGGAACATATCTACCCTTTATTCATGGAAAATTTGCCCATTCGCGGTATTTTTCACTGAGAAATATTCATTAATTACTGTATTTTCATATAATTTTCATGAATAAATGCACTTTTTGTGATAAAACTATTAAAATACTCAGGTATAAGCATTTTTACTGGGTTCTTCTTGTGTTTAAACTATCAAAATGGGCAGTTCTAAGTGTTTTTAGAGGGGTTTTAAGTATTCACAGATTTTAGCTATTCATGGGGGGGTGCGGTACGCATCCCCCGCGAATATGGGGGTTCACTGTATTAGTTTTCCTGTAATCCTGCTAAAATGCAGACAAAAACCAAATAAGAATGCATTATCCTTGGTGAATGTAATTACAAATAAATCATAGAAGGAAAGAAATGTGAAAAAGAGAACATTATTATTATACTATTATTCAGAACATGAGTCCTATTCATATGCAACAAGCCCCCTGGGGCCATCGACTTGAAATTCAAGATTCCAGGGAATATGATGTTCATTCAAAAGAAGTAACCAAAGGTAACAGGAAATACAGAAAGAAGACATCAGTTCTTATAAAAGACAAAATACATGAACAAATTAACACATAAATAGGTAAAAATGTTAGTAAATTATCAAAATACTAGGAGTATTAATACTATAGGGTAATAATGCATTGCATGTTTGCTTGAACTTTTGAAGTTCCAATTGCACAACAGCCTCAGGGGCACTGTTGCACAGTAACTGTAGGAGTAATAAAGGATCTCTGGAACTGAGAAGTTCAACAGCGAGGAACAATATACCCTTCCCCAAGTAGGAATACCTCACATGTAACACCTACAAGTAGTAAGTCATCTTTCTTAATCTATTTTGTACCAAGCCACAAAGAAAAGGGTTTTACATCATACAGATATGGATAGTACAGTTAAGCATAAACTATCCATTCAATATCAAGCAACTATATAAAATAAAGTATCTATAACAAAATAATGATATTTATGATAAAAACAATTTTTTAGATACTTACCCTCTATCATTTAGCTTAATCTGCATCTACTTGGCGTGGGTTTGACTAGTGTTAAAACTGAAACAATAGTTAACGAAGACTACCAATTGTTACTCCCCCACCCTTTGTAGAGTGGGGGTAAAACAGCGAATGTTTTGGTTGCTCATTCTACTCTTAATCTCTTAAGAGGGGAGGAGGGAGGGTTTCATTGATAGAGGGTAAGTACCTAACAAATTGATTTTATCATAAAAATAATTATTTTTGAGGTGAAACTTACCCTCTATCATTTAGCTGACTTCAACATTGTGTGCTAGAGGCGGGCAAAAGATTCCCTATAACCGAATTATCAGATATGATAAATATCCTCATTGCTGCTTACCTGATGAATATGATCCCATGGCAAGTACTTGTCGAATGAGGAGCTTCATCAAGCGAGGTCCACTATCTTAGGAGGTGGAACATGAACCCCAAATGTAGCCACTCGTTGAAGATGTGCACTGCAGAATGGCAATTTATTGGCCCCTGTGCCTCAGGCCTGCAGAGCTGACGGGAGCTACAACCACAACTAAACTATAATCCTTCAAGAGTTACCATCTACCTAATCGAGTTGCTGTGGTACCTCATACCCAAAAACACCAAGCCCAAATTGGAAGAAAAGTGGCACTTAATCAGCTTAGGTAGCTTTCTCCAATGAGGAGCAATGGCTCTGAAACATAAAATAACATGATTTACTCTAAAAAAAAAAAAAAAAAAAAAAAAAAACTTTGTTTGCCCTCATCCAAGAACAAACAAAGCAAGGACAGCTACAGTATACAAAATGATCCAAAGAAAGTGGAATAAACTACTGTGTACGAACTCATCACATACAGTTCCCCTTTGCCTAGGAAGGAAGTAGCTAGAGAGAACCCTTATCTATTCATGACACAGTCTTCATACTGGATTTCTACATCCCTCAAGTAGTTGGAAGCGAATAAAGGCTACACCTCCACTGTACTGCCAAGACTAGACAGTCTAATGAGAGGTGCTGGCAAAAACTAATTGATGTAGCCACTGCTTTGACAGCGTGTGGTTTCACCTTCAAAAGGGGACAAACCTCTGGAGAGTGTATGGTGTGCCTCCAGAATTAATGACTTAATAAAGAAAGCCATGGCATTTTTAGACATAGGAACCTCAGGCTTCCTGACTGAACAAAATAGGTTCCTACACTGCTTCCTTACAGGTTCAAGATGGGACATATAATTCTTCAGAGCCCTAACAGGGCATAAAACCAGCTCTCCTTCCTCAGGAGTTAAGAGTTTCTAGCGAAGGGATAAAAAAAAAACTCTAGGAAGAGATTTGGCCTTAATATTGTTCTTGGCACAAAATGAAGCCAGAAAAGATAATTCTGCTCCATTACATGAAAACCACACTAATGAAGCTATCACTTGCAATTCACTTATTCTTTTGGCCGAAGCCAAGGCCACCAGAGAGAGGGTTTTCAAAGAAAGAGCCTCGAGAGAAGTCTCTCTCACGGACTCAAAAGGATGGCCTCTAAGATGTCATAAGACAATATCTAGGTTCCATAAAAGAGGTTTCTGAAGAACATTCCGCATTTCCAGTTGAAAGGAGAGAACAGCTTAACATAAGTCAACATGCTTTGAAATATCCAATCCAGTATGCCTTAAAACAGAAGCCAGCATGGATTTATAACCTTTGATGGAGACAACAGACAAACCTTTAGCATATCTTAATCGTAGAAACTTGATTACATTATCAATGATGGTGCGAAAACATTAAATGCCCCTGGACTTACACCATGATCTATATAGTTCCCACTGTTTCTGATATAATATATTAGTGGACTTTCTCCTTGCAGTGAGGATAGAGTCCCTAGACGATTTTGAAAAGCCTCTAGCTCTGAGGAGCTTGTGGACAGTTTCCAAGTGGTTAGACAAAGCATGTTGATATTTCCATGTAGCCTCCCTGTCCCTGTCTGTCGAAGTAGATTTGTCCAAAAAGGTAACTGTCTGGGAACTTCTATCAGCATCTCTAGGTCTGTGAACAAATGCCTCCTCGGCCACAAAGGCCCAATTAGAATCGTGGTGATGTTACAGGATTCTCTCAATTTCTTGAGCACTTCCTTCAACATAAGAAACAGAGGGAAAGCATGTACAAATAGGTTTGCCCAGGCATGCAGGTCCGGAACTGGTGAAACGTACAACTGGAGACAATGATTCATCTTTGTTGCAAAGAGATCGATGGGAGGTTGGCCGAACTCTTTCCAAATTGCCTCGCACACAATTGGGTTTAATGTCCATTCATGGGAGAGTACCTGCCCTGGATTGACTTCGCATGTCTGCCAGAACATTCAAACGACCTGGTAGAAACTGGGGCATTAGGACAATGTTCCTCTCCTCCATCCAGAGGAGTAAATCCATGGTAATGGCTACTAGCGTTTCTGACTTCATGCCCCCATTGTCGTCTTAGGTACAACAGAGACATTGAGTTGTCTGGTCACTGCACTTTCCAGCTTCTGCAGCCCCTTCTGGATAGCCAACAACTCCTTGCAGTTTATGTGCAGATTCTTCTCGACTGGGGACCATACTCTGGAAGTGACCAGACTCCCCATAACTATGGCCCAGCTCTTGTCTGAGGCATCTGAATACAGTGAGAGGTCTGAACTTTGGGATCTAAAGACTTCCCTGCAAGAAGTATCTCTTTGGACATCCACCAACGAAGGTAAGGAAACAGATCTGGGTTCCAGGGCACTATCTCGTGGACTGGCTGTGACTCTATGTGCCAGTGCCTCCTTAAATGCAACTGAAATGGTCTCATCTGTAGTCGAGCACCTGGGACTAACTTCTCCAGAGAAGAATGCAACCTAACAGAGACACCCAGCATTTGGCTGGCATGCTTCCTGAGGAGGCAAATTTGCTTGCAACTGACAAGAGATTATCTTACTCAGGCACATGTAGGAAAAACCTTGAAAAGAACAGAATCTATCACCATGGCCCGGTAAGTCACTCTGAGATGGTTCCAGTGAAGACTTTGCTATGTTTATCAGTAACCCTAGGGCTTTTGCTAAGCCCAGGAACTAACTCTCTTGCCCTCCGGTAATCATCCCTGGACTTCACAATGATAATCCTATCATCCAGGTACATAAGTATCTTTACTCCTAGTAAGTGAAGCCATTTTGAGAAGGGGATAACACCCTGGTGAAAATCTGAGGTGCAGAACTTAGTCTGAAACAGAGTTAAAATCCATAAGTCCTTCCTCCAAAGACAAAGCATAGGAACTTCTTGACCATCGGTATGTGTCCTTCATATCCACTGCAAACATTCATGCCTCTTTCTCCAAAGTGGCTAAGACTGTGGAGGCCAACTCCATGGAAAAAGAGGACAGTTGGACATAGAGGTTGAGCTTGGATATGTCCAAAACAGGTCTCCAACCTCCTGTTGCCTTTGGAACTAGGAATAGGCTGTCATAAAATCTGGGTGAAGTAGCCGGTATTTCCTCTATAGCTGCCTTCTCTAACAGAGAAGAGACTTCCTGACTCAAGACCCTTCTCTTCTCTGTGTTGCCTTTGTAAGACTGAAAGGCTGTGCGTTGGTTTGACAGAGCAGGCGAACTCCTGAAAGGAATGCAATAGCCTTCCAAAAGTACTTTTGCTAATTAACCGTCTACCCCTAAGCATTCCCGCACCTGAGTGAAGAAGCCTAACCTGCCGCCCCCAGGTACCTGAGGCCTCAAGGAGTTATTCTTTATAAGACTTAGGATTCTTATTATAAGAGAAGATAAACTTCCCTCCCCTTGCAGAATGGGACTTGGAACTTTGCTGGCGAAAGGATACTTTCCTCCTTCGGCACTTGGAAAGGAAGACCTAGCAAAGGAGGTAGCATTGCCCGCAGGATGTTTAAAAGAAAAAGAGAGAGATGCAGGAGACTTCCCTTTACAGGCTTGGGACTGGTGGATAAAAGACCTATTCTCTTCTTCTCAGTCTCCAAGGCTATAGACGCAGACAGTTTTTCTTCAATAATTTTCCCAAAAGGATGTGCTGAAATTAAAGATTGTTTACTAAGGGGGAAAACAAAGGAACCAGCAGAGAGCAAAGCTGCTCTCTTCCGCGAACTTCAAGGTTGCTCACGACATGGATAGTTCCCTTCACATCAAGAAATGCCCTGTCTAGGAGAGCAAAAAACCTTAACGTCTTAATAAAAAGACCCTTGGCCAAAGGAGGAAGTTCACAAACTCCTTCAAACACTGTTCAACTGTGTTCAGAGCAATTTCACAGAAGAACATACCTTCCATAGCATTAGTCAAACCTCTCTTACACATATTCTCATCCTCTGGAATAGAGAAATGCAACATGCCTGACACAATAGTGCCTTCTTAGTCACAAAAATCATGGACAAAAAAGCACTGTCCACTGCCGGATCAGGAGAAAAGGGGAGGAACTCCCCTGTCCAATACACTAGTGACTTCCTAGCATGAAGGAAGGGAGACAAAAGAGAGGATCCTTTAGAGGAGATCCTCTTAGGCAAAGCCTTAGAGTCAAATCTTCCATGTACAGAATCTGATACCCTTAAGGAAGGGAGAGGAGAAAAATCAGACCCCAACCTGGAAGCTCTTAGAGAGCGAGCAGTATTAGAATGCTCCACTGAAAAGAACTGAGGATATCTGTCCAATCACAACTGAACCAGTTCCTTAAAACCTGAATAGACATTCTAGGTGTTCCTCTCCCTTATCTGAGGGTAAAGTAGAAGGAGAACGTTGAGAGGAAGAGGTAGGTCTAAATAAGTCTTCCTCATCTGTGACAACTGAAGAAACCTCAGAACCAGATGGTCTTGTAAGACCCAGGAATAGAATTCTACTAATCCACTCTGGTAAATAATTGAACCAAGAACAGTCCCTCTCGAGATCCGACTGAGAAAATCCGGCTGACCTAAGAGGGCAAGAACCCTTTAACCACAGTGATTTACCTTCCAACACAGGAGAAGCACGGTATGTTCCCTTGATGCCATTAAGAAATCATTTGCTCGCACTTACCTCCTCACTCCTCGTACTAGACGAAGATTCATGCATCGTAGACACTAACTGTGGCCCTGAAGAAACTCTATGGCCTAGGGTCTCTTGAGGTTTCACCGACTCTTCCCTTACACTCGTTGAGGTGGCATGCGGGCTCGCTGTGGCAGCGTGTGGGCTCACTGAGGCAGCGAGCGGACTCGATGAAGCTTTCCGCCGCCTAGAATACACCTGGCACAGCCTCGACGAAGACGCATGAGGAAGCTCACGCAGACTCAACACTTCCTGTGGCCTCAAATATCTGACAAGCTTAGTCTCAGCTTCAGAAAGACAGCCCATAAAAGCAGCAAAAGCCTCAGAGGCAGACATACCTGAGACCTTGATGAAATCAAACTCGGACTATCGTCAACAGAAAGGGAGTCTAGATATGAACGCTTACTACCCGAATGCCTAACCAAGGACTCCAAACTCCTTGAGGCGGCTGAAAGAGCAGCGACATCGTTCGTTACCGAATGCAATCAGTTACCTGATTCGGATGAATCGCTATACAGTAATAACTTTTAGACAACGTATTCAAAAGCGAAAGCTTAGACCTTTTCACCCTACCATGAATGTCTTTAGGTGAGCACAATTTGTGTTTGTCCACTGAGGACCGAGAAGCAAAGGCAGGAGACAGGGGGCACAGTTCATGAACATCCTGGGATGTTAGTCCTCGTTCGGGAAGCCCAGGACTACCAGGCCTGTTGGCAGGAGGAGCCGATGGGACAGACAAGGCTGAGTCTGCAGAGTTGCCAATGGAACGAAGGGACACTGTCCTTGCCAATGCACTAGATGCATTAGATGCAAAAGATTCAAACTTGTCACATAAAAATTCAATCCTAGATTTTACTGAATCAATATAAGACTGCACTGAATCTAACTTACTACCCCGAGCTGACTTAGTGGGTGTGGAAGGATGTGAACCTACAACAAGAGAAGAATCAATAGACCTATCTATCACTTGATCTGATGTTAATTCTAAGGAAGACTTAGAGGCAAGACAAGCTGTTTTCTTTACACTCTTTCTAAGTCTCTCCTTCTCTCTTCTAACATGATACTTTACCATCTTCTCTATCTCTTGCAAAGACCATTCCCTGCAATGATCAAAACAGTTGTCTAAATCACAAGTTACCCCACAATGATCAATGCATAATTAGTATGTATCGTACTTCAAAGAAACCAATCTGGTCTTGCAACTGCTTACCTTGCAAAATCTAAGAGATTTTGATAAGGAAGACTGAGAAGAAGAATCCATAGTGAAACAACAAACCACAGTATAGACAATCCAATTCGATAGCCAAGAAACCAAACCAAAAATTCAGAGCACTTGCCTACATAACCGTCCGATTTTGCCAACAAGAGTAGAATGAGCAACTGAAACATTCTCTGTTTTACCCACACCTCACCCTGGGGGAGTAACTATTGGGAGCGTTCGTTAATGACTATTTTAATACTTATCGAACCCGTGCCAAGTAGTCGCAGATAAAGCTAAATGATAGAGGGTAAGTTTCACCTCAAAAATAGAATAATGTTAATCACCTTACCTAAATTAGATATTGAATGCGTTGATGCTGTTCTCCTCACACCCAGTGGTGACATATGACCAAATTCCAATATTGACATATCTGGGCTAGATCCTAAGGCCTGAAAAAAAGAAAATCATGCTCTTTTCAAAATTATTATTTACCACTAACAAAACATCCTTAAACAAAATGCAGTAATACATTTACAGTAAACTTGTAAATGTATGGTATATGGTACATATATGTACACATTTATGTATATAAATTATTAAACATTTTCTCATGATTACTACCTAATGCCTAAGGAACTGGGTGCAAATTTTACACATGTCTCAAAGGTGGGATTCTGTTACTTATACTGTACACAAATTACGTATACACACACTCATGTAATGCCCATAATATATCTCCGAATTTCTGACTAAATGTGCCCAGAATTGACTGCGTCAGTTTCTCAAAGTTTTCTCATGGACTTCAACATGGCTAGGTTTACAATGGAACAACTTTCACTTGTGCAGATATGTGGCCTCATGACTTTTTCTTGTGTGTGGGAATAACATGCAAAACATGGTCATTTGACTTACCTGCCCAGGAGAGGTAACTTGCTTTGAATTTGGTCGTCCCAGGACATTCCTCATGCTCCCTGATGGTGACATTATACTATCAGTTGAAGATGCAAGAGATACTGGAGACACATCCGCATTTTCATTTTGAAAATATTGTCGAGCAACTGTTACAAATGAACTTTCATACATCAAAATAAGTAGCTGCAGCGCAACAACCAACTCCTGGAAAAAATTATAATACATGAGGAATAGGGCAATTGTAATTTTCCAAAAACCTTCCTCAGTTAAAATCATCTTTAAGCGGCCATCATAAAATAATTTTTGAGTTACTATTAAAATTAATTATCATAAGTTTATGTGACAAGACTGAGTCGCATTTCTAAACTATCACAGGTGTTGGCCAAAGAACTTGTTCTTAAATGAGGTAAAATTTAGAGCAAAGTAAAGTAAAAAATTACACAGCTCAGTGGAACAATAATTATTACTCTTATATACTATTAGCATACAAAAATCCCATTCTGACAGAAATGAATGTAAAGTGAGGAAACAACTCACAAGCTATTTGTTAACATGAAAAGAACATAAACAAGATTTGTTTTCAATATGTAAAAACAAAATTCACTATGTATACATTAACAAAATATTCATTCAAAATCCAAGCTTTGTGTTGCAATGATAATTAAGTCTAAAATCTTTGAAAGGTGATATACTTGATATGCTTAAATTTCTCAAATTACTGGGGGAAGTACAGTAATGAAAATTTTAAATAAGAGCAAAACAAATGCCAAAATCACTTTACAACAACATAAAAAGCCAGTCAAAGAAGACAATCTAAGCAATACAAAATGAAATGAAAAGAGTATGAATTTACTAAAGGAAGAATCAAGCACACACTGTAGTGTTGGCAACAAGACATTGACCCGTAAGCAAGTCATAAAAATAAACAACTACACCCTTATAAAAAAAAGATAGTATAAATATACACAAACTACTGGATAATAAATGTGAAATAACACACAAGATTGAAATAAATGAAATAGGAAAAGAGCTCTGTATAGATCCTGGAAAACACAGCATATGTCTGATATAGTTGGAGCCATATAAAAAATGAGAAGCACTGGCTGGCAGAAAGTGGACTGTGAGCTGAGCATGAGGAGTGGGACTCTTCTTCTTTAAACCCTTCAGGTTTGTATGACCAGGTCCACTTCACACAATACAAAAGCTAAATATACCTTATCAATTCATAAAAAAATACATATTTGTATTTCACCAGGAAAAATTATAAATTCTTTCTATATTTTTGCAAGCTGCACATAAATTTTTTATACAGGCAGTCCTCGGTTATCGGTGGGGGTTCCGTTCTAGGGGTGTGATGATAATCGAAAATCGGCAATTTTCGGCGCTTTTCCGGCAATTTTCGGGCTTATCCGTGCCGAAAAGTGCCGATTTTCAGTTACCAGCGCCTCTGTTAGGTATGTATTGGCGCCAATACCCAATTATCGGCGCCATAAAACCAGATCATTGTTAACCGAGCCCGCCGTTTACCAGGGACTGCCTGTATTACATTATGTTTGAAACACTGCACTATGACACTTACCTCTCTAACAAGTGGAGAACCATCATAGGAAACAGTGTTTGCTAACATTATAGCTATAGTGTGATCTATGGCACGGGCGTGATCTGTTCTCTCACCGTTAGCTAAGCTGCTTATGAAAGTACCAAGGGAAAAAACTGCAGCTGCTCGCACCTAAAATAAAAAATAAGAAATAGAACATAAATAATCAACTCAACATATCTATTTGTACAGTAGTCTTTGTATATACCACATTTCCCAGCACTGCAGATGCACTCCAACTCTGGTAAAACTTTTAAAAAATATAAAAATACAAATACATGTGTATTATACTCTAAATTCTCAATGCATTAAAGTACTATGGCTTCGTCAGCTAATTTTTTTTTTATATTCACTCATTTTAATATTTAAAAACATTTTCTGAAGTTGACATACCAGCACAATTAAAAACTTGAAGAGATTACCAAGCAATGTATATACAGGGTACCCCACAAAAAAAAAAAAACAGGAAATTTCAGATTTACATTGCATATTTTACACACGTATTTTACCATGTATTTTACTTTATCAATGAACTAAAAAATTACCTAACATATACTCCTGACTTTATTGAACATAACGAATGGCCCTCATAATGGATTTAACCATGTGGGGTTTACTGTTACATCAACTTCAATTACAGAGGAGACAGGTTACAGACATACAATCCTTAAAAACTCTGTTGATGGAAGCTTGGAACAACATCCTGCTTGAAATCATCCAAAGGGCAACTGGAAGTTGGCTATACAGTCTACTTTTGTGCAGCTGCCCACGGAAAGCATTTTGAACACCTCATCTAACATTTGTGTTTTTGTTCTGTTTTAACAATGTTCCTGTTAACAACAACTGTTTTCTGTTTCCAACAATTAAATAAGCTATACCAAATTTCCTGGTTTTTCGTGGGGCGCCCTGTAGTACAGACTGCCCAGCTGTACTTCATAATATTTTTTCTTGACACCAGTGTCTCAGTGTGTGTACAAATAGATGGAGTCACAGCTGGTGTAGTATTTCAAATTTCTGACAGTATTGGATGCAGGATAAAGCAGAAATTTTTTTTAATCCCAAATAATAGAAATATTAAAGACAACAGGAAATATTAGAAATACTGTACAGAAAAGCAAAGTTACACTTTGAAATAACACCACACAAACATGACATCCCAAACAGAACAAAAGAATAAAATCCAAAATATACATACTACTAATTTTTAAAATCTGAAAACAGTTTGCACATTGTTATCATTTCTAAAAGTAACACATGAACATGATTGATTATGAAGGTCTTGTTATATTACAGCTTACCCATACAGGATTGCATCTTTGCGACTACATGTATTTTTTCAACAAAAGTTTTATTTATTTACTGTTTTAATTAAGCATAATCTATACTCCTCACTCACAATTCTCATTACAAGTCTAGCATAGATAACATACTCTAGGGTTAAGATAAGCCTATGGAAAGCGTAACCTTAGCCCCTAGGACACAAGATATTTTTCTGAGACTTATTTCAGGAAAAAAATTCAATCTTTGTTACTGGGAAATATGGTAAATAAAATGTCAAACACAAACAAATGAAACCAACTACAGGTTGTTAGAAATTTAGAAAATGTGCTTCTCAAAGCTTCTTTCATAACTATATGCTCAAAGAAAATACAGTTGTCATGCAACTGAGAAAATAGAATTTAGAAGCTAATAAAGAAAATGCTACAAAGCAAAGGTAATGAAGCCACCATCCAGAAATGAACCAATATCTCATATCAAAGTTTTTGATTAGTAACTTACACTCCACTTAACCCTCTGACATTCTGTAATGTAATGTGATGTCATCCATATAAAAAAAAAAAGTTACAAAAAACATATTTTTGCAAATAACAATGGGATTATGCGTGGCGTATTGTATATGGTTTAACTATCCCCTATACAAATAAGGACTGACTGTTCTAAAGAATTATCATTCAACCAGTCCAGAATAGAAAAGAACAAAAATTTTAGCTTAAATTTTCTTTACTTTTCCTCAAGTATTTTCATATGTAATAACTGGCATAAATAGTAATAATACAGTCACTAACCAACTTAAATTCAAGTTACAGTCTGGACGGCCGTTTGCATCCTGAATTGTTCGCAAGTTGGTTTTTAGTGTCATTTTAAAGGTACTCTTCACGCCTATTCAAGTATGATATAAAAGTCTGAAGTTGCTCCATAAACACAAAAGTGGAGTTTATTTCCAATGAAAATCTCGTGTGTCCTGCAAACCTTAAAATTTTGTCCCCAAACATGACTTCACCATATATATCGTTTGTAGTGCAAGATGCATTTTTGGTAGATTATATGAGGTTACGATTAATGTGCGAGTTTCTTTTTGGTAGAATATATGAGGCTATGCTTAATGTGTGAGTTTCTTTCCGGGAGGTTATGCTAGGCTAGGCTTTCTATGCCTGTACCAGTTTTGGTAGACGCTACTGATAATGCATACTATATCTGGGTTAGCTTTTAACTAATAAATAGGCCTATAAGCAAAAGTTCAGTAGGTTAAAAGCAAATCTTCATACATTCAGACAGACCTAAAAACACTTGTGGTTTGTCTAAGAATTCATTACTATTTCTAATAGTTAACAACCACTTACTGTTGTGTGCAAGACTCTGGCATAAACAACAGCAAATGCTGACATAAACAACTGAATTGAGAAACAGCTGTTTGCTAATGTTACTTACTATAACTAACTTAATTTTATTAAGTGTTGCATTACAGTTATTGACTTGTTAAAAACTTGCTGATTTTTAATAGTGATTTCTATAAACTAAAATAAAAGTTGTTTTCATCTTTCACACAACAGAGAAGAAAGTGTTAAGAAAGTACAGTATGCCACTAAACTTAAGGCTGTAGTTGTAGCTGAAGAAACAATAATATGCAGGCCATAAAATGTTTTGGAAGAGGCAAATACAATATCCAAAACTCATGAAATCACACCTTTACTTCCTTTAATTTACTTATTTCCGAGTACAGTATATATATTCCGAAATATGTTTCATTTAGCTACAAATGGCAATGATGATGTCAGTAAAATACATCACTATTCTCAATACAACAGTATTATTTGACTTGCAAGTGGATATCTGTCACATGCAAACAACCTGACCAAGGCCAATAGTCTCTCTCTCTCTCTCTTTCTCATGTGCAGGTTAAAAATTAGGTTTCAGAAAGTCACATGGTATTAAAGCATATTATACTTGAACTTGCGGGTGGCAAAGGGGAGTGCTCCGAAAACAATTTTAACTTGCGACCCTAGTTGTTCGTATCTCTGAATGTTCGTAACATAAATGTTCATAAGCAGGGTGGTGACTGTACAGTCTACAGTATACCTGAATATCGCTGGCAAGGAAATTTATCTTATTTTCATGGTGCGAAAAGAATCTGTATATGTATTACATTCGTTCTAATTAATATCAAAGAATTCTCTTATAGTTAGTCTTTTTGGGCCACGTATTATGTTGTAATGATTAACATTATAACACATGATGGAGCATATAATGGACTCAAAGATAAGAGGGCACTTTCCCTTATCTTCAGCGAAGCTGAACC
Source organism: Macrobrachium rosenbergii (assembly GCF_040412425.1). Classification (NCBI taxonomy): domain Eukaryota; kingdom Metazoa; phylum Arthropoda; class Malacostraca; order Decapoda; family Palaemonidae; genus Macrobrachium; species Macrobrachium rosenbergii. The sequence goes on along the minus strand of NC_089741.1, from coordinate 16,450,105 downwards.
CAGTTTTTCCAACATCAAAGACCCCTGCAAGAAAAAGAAGTGACTATTGGGCATGCGTATTGGCCCTCTTGTTTACAACTGGGCTGATAAAGACCAGGGAGCCATTACTTTCTATTGGTCAATAGCGAGCGGTTTACGTCATTACCAGCGCTCCGAAAAAATTTTACTTTTTTCCTCTGATTTCATTAGCAAGGACCCTAGGATCAGATAATAACAATATCTGGGCAAAATAAATCGACAGCCTAACAATATGGCTACATATTAGTATAATTTTTTTCCTTTTATATAAGCCTGTGCACTTAAGCATGATCTAAATAATCCAGGGCTACGCAGTACCTTAAATTAAGTGATAATTTTTTACGAAACATCCCATTTTTGGACTAAATCGTTAGTCAAGACCATGTAACCTAGGGCTAGATGAAATAGTAATCTGTGCTGGATGAGATGGTAGCCTACCTTTAAGGCTACATATTAAGGTACAGTAACTGTGATTTATGTAACCAATACCCTTAAGTGTGAATTAAATAATCCAGATTAGGCAGTAGCCTCCATTAGGGTGATAGCCTAGCTATAAGGTTACACATTAGTGGGTTACTGTTTTATATAGTAGAGCAAATAGCCTAGGATTGGATATAAACAACAACCTGGGTTAGACAAAAAATAGTAGCCTAACTATAAGGGTACATATTAGTAAGTTTCTGTTTTTATATAGCCTATACATTTAAGAGTGATCTACAGTAATTTGGGTTAGGCAATACCCTATACTAGACTAAGAAAGAACAAATAAGCCTAGGTTTATACATAAACAGTATCCTAGGCTCAATAAAATAACTTAGTTTTTTATGACTGTAGCATATCTGTAAGACTACACACTAGTAGGGTCTTAAAGGAGATATACACCTAGAACAGACATTAGTCTAACCAGATTAAGTATGAACCCCTTTTTAAGGAATATCCTACTATTAGCCTAAAACAGCAATGGCCGAACATCAGATAAAAGGGTAGTCTCAGCCACATACATAAAACAGAAAACTAAATTATAAGAGGGTTATTTTCTGTATAGTTTATATCCTCAAGTTTTAAATAAGCCTAGAATAGGTTAAGCAAGAACCCTCTAAAAAGTCCTCTATTCTTAGCTTACATAGATTATATTAGAAGCATTAACCTAAGCCATATAAAACAGTAGCTTGGGTTAGTTTAATTAGTTCATAGCAGTTAGTCTGAATGGCATGACAATTAGAGTTAAAAATTTCACATAGCCATTGCAAAAGGACTAACAGTGTACTGTATAAGTAACAGAGCCATATACAGGTATGAAAACTAACCTAAAACTTAGAGGATTTAAGTTAACATAGATATTTAATTAAATGCACCACAACTACACACTTGTAATCAAGTTAACCTATAATATGGAAACTATATGAGGAACTGCAGAAGTGTCCCTCATTAAAAACAATTAATACTAACTAACTTCTAATAACAACTTACTTTATATCACTACAGGGCAGCCATTAGGCAGGACCCTCAGCTCAAGTGTTCCGTAGCAAATTGCTCGGCTGACTTTTTGCCAGTGGGTATGGCCCATACCACCTGCCATGGGCATAGTATTTGTAAAAAACAAGAAAATTTTGCTTGGTCACCAGATATGTGTGAGATTTGTAGTATGCTCCTGGCAGCAAGTTTTAAGGACGAAACAGCTCTTTTTCAGCTGTCCTGATGGGTCCTAGGGTTCCGTAGGGGTAGATTATATCTTTCCGGCAGAACTCCGGCAGCAGATATTTAACCCTTTCTCAGAACAAGACCTATGTTTGGGCCAAAACCCAGCAACATCAGTCCCCAGTACCTCCCAGGTTAACCCTGCGGAGGAAGTAGAGGAATCTTTACATGGGGTTGACATTCTTACTAAAGAATATGAAGTGGACATTGCCACTGAAATGGCCCTGCTGAACCCAGAAGGATCAGGGACACAAATTTTAGCTAGCCATGGGAGAAACCTTCCAGAAGGAATTCCATTCCCCAAGCAGCTATCAATGCTGAATAGGATCTTTTCCCAAAAACGAATACTAGAATCCACCTGAGTCTGACTGAAATAACATTTTCGGAGGGGTATAATAACTTTTTTCGGAGGGGTATAGTAATTTAACAGGCAGTTGCAGTTCAGTTGTTGGAGCTCGTTAGACTGCGCAAGCTCCCCCAAAAGGGATACACAGTTTGCTGCATTTGATCAATTCTGTAAGGAAATTGAATATCATCAATGATGTCCGTGCCACAGAACAGCAATATACATGGGACATGAAGCATGATTCCAAAAAGGAAATTAAGTCAGTCATATGCACCCCAAAGTGTAAAAGTACTGCATCCTGTAACCAGAAAGTGGGTGTGGATACAAATGCTGCCCAAACAAGTTCTAGTGGTAGAATTCTGACTGGAAACAACAAAATGGTCAGTTTGGAATAAAGAACTTCTGATCAAAACATAATAGGGGCTCCAATACTCACCCCTGATGATACTGATAATCCTTGGCAAGGCACCTCAAAGTACATTTTCTCTCCTGATGTCAAGTATGTAATTAATGAGAGAAAAACTATGATCAAAGTTGTACATGTAGAATTTAGAATCAAGGCAACATTCCCGAATACAGAATGGCACCTGGTACCACCTTCACTAGACATGGAGAAACCACTAACAGAAACGCTTTTCTTACCTGTGCCTACAGCATTAAAAACTATACAAAACATCCTTTACCAGGTCAATGAAAAATGGATCTCTACTTCCATTTTGAATAAGACCCAACTTGCTCACCAAGTAGCCCCAGCCTTCTGTCCTCTCACTTCCAAAATTATTAATCTCGTGAAGACAGATTTTCAAAATTTTTAGTGACTAAAAATGCAAGACCATGGCAGAATTAAAACCATTTGCCACTGTCGCCCGAGTTTTGGGGAATTCCACCAAGGAATGGGCAATGCTACAACTCTCTTCTGAAAGGAAAAAGCTCCCTTTAGATATGGCTATGCAGCAGTTTGGGACCTCTGTGAGAAGACTCTCAGAGGGGACAGCCTCGTCAGAATTTGCTAGGCTCCAAATCCTTAGTACTAAAACCTCTACCACCTTGCTGGAGGTTGCCACCAAAAGGCTTCCAGAAGATTCCTGGACAATTTTTGCTGTTGAGGCCAAAAGTCTTATGAGAACCCTATTGGAAGCAATCTGTGACTTTCTAGAATGGCGCATAAAAGCGTGAATGGAAGCACTGAAGGGCTCCAACAAATCACTCTCCAATGTCACTGCATTATTACATTCTAACCCCTCCTGTAAGGATGTGTTTGAGGAGTATGTTGTGGCTCAACTCACGAGCAAGGCCACCAACAAAACTGTACAGTTATGCCTAAAAGTTTTCCTCAAAAAACATGCAGGTGGTCAGAAGGGACAATTCCCTACAAAGGGACAACAACAACAAAACAAAAACAACAGCAATGGCATCCTTTTCACAAGGTCCAAAAACTATCTCAT
>NC_089741.1:16396598-16441598 GCF_040412425.1 Macrobrachium rosenbergii | reverse complement strand
GTGGCATTAGAGAACCCTGTAAAGTTACTCGCTGACCTTCTGGATATTCCCAAACAATGACACCTAAAACAAATGCTGCCATTGTACGGTGCTCAGCCTGTAAGTTTAAAATAAATGTTTACATTTTTAAAAAATCTACAAAAATTAAATATGAATAAAAACACAAAGCTTTTAAATAAAAGTTAAAGACACCTGAACAAAACTCCAATTTCTGAAAAAAAAAAATTACATACACTCCCTAAATTACAGAAAACATGAGTCCTGTGTGTCAAAAATATAAATCACACCATGATCAAACCATCAATAATTAATCTACTTACTGGCATAGAAGTATCACCCAAAACCTGCAGAAAATATTTATAACCATTCTCACGAACAAGATCTGCTTTGCAACCCTGCAAGTAAAATGAAAAACTTTCAAAATTAAATGAAGTTTTAAATGGAAAGAGCAAAGCTATTACCCTACAAAATTTACCATATTCATCTTTGAACACCATGTTACACACATGGTGTTCTAAGGAATTTTCTTTAGTTTTTCTGTTATTAAAATGAAAAATATGTGTACCATAAGTATATCTTTACAACAGCCAGCAATTTAAAAACCAAATTAGAAAAAATTAAATAAATACCAATTAGTCCAGGCAAGATTATGGCTACAACCTAAAAGGATACAACTACAATTTGCTTGCTTGGCACATAACCTGAACATGAAGGTTCTTTCCTATGTCCCTTTTCTCCCTATGTGTAGTACTTTTATCTTTACCTTTCATCTTTTCCCTTTAGTTTCTTCCCATGAAGCTGATCCAATTTTCACCATTCATTTTGTCTGCAGAGTGGGAAATTAAAAACACACAAAAAAAACACAAACACCTTCTCATTCTGACACTTTTTAAAAAAATATACAAGTTCCCTATACTTAATACTTTCCTTAAAGAATAATTTGCTTTCACAGAAAACAGCTGTAACAGATTAATGTGTAACTCCAATACAATATTCTGATTAACCCTTTAACGCCGAAGCCCTATTTACAAAAACGTCTCCCGTATGCCGGCGGCGTTCGGTGAGTTAGCGCCGAAGCGGAAAAGAAGTTTTTTTCAAAAAATCACAGCACGCTTAGTTTTTAAGATTAACAGTTCATTTTTTACTCATTTTTTTTTTTGTCATTGCCTGAAGTTTAGTATGTAACCATCAGAAATTAAAAAAAATATCATTATCATATATAAATATTAGAATATATGACAGCAAAAAAAAACTTGTATACAAATCGCGCTGTAAGCAAAACGGTTAAAGCTAATGAGTTAATTTTTTTTAGTTGTATTGTACACTAAATTGCAATGATTTTGGTATATAACAAATTTTAAAACGATCAAAGCAACACAGAGAAAATATTATCACAAAATGATGCATGAATTTGTAACACGCGGACGTAAAAAAATGTTTTTTTCAAAAATTCACCATAAATCGAAATATTGTGCTAGAGACTTCCCGTTTGTTGAAAAATGAAGCTAATTGATTGAATATTACTAGACTGTAAGTGTTTTAGCTTACAATTGCAGTTTTCGACCATTTCGGTCGAGTTAAAGTTGACCGAAAGTCGAATTTTTTCTATTTATCGTGATTTATATGGACATATTTCAAAACTGATAAAAGCTACAACCATGAGCTATTTTTTGTTGTATTGTAAATGAAATTGCGCACATTTTCATATATAAAACTTTATGTAACGACTAATATAAAGCGGTGGAAATATTACGACAACGAGACGAAAGAATTTCTGAGATGTTCGGCCGAGTTACCGCGCAGACGTAAGGAAAATGTTTTTTTAAAAAATTCACCATAAATCGAAATATTGTGCTAGAGACTTCCAATTTATTGCAAAACGAAGTTAAACGATTGAATATTACTAGAATGTAAGAGTTTTAGCTTACAATTGCGTTTTTTTACCATTTCGGTCGAGTTAAACTTGACCGAAGGTTGAAATTTTGGCAGTTATCGTGATTTATGTGAAAATATTTCAAAACTGATAAAAGCTACAACCATGAGCTATTTTCTGTTGTATTCTACATGAAATTGCGCACATTTTCATATACAAAAGTTTATGTAACGACTAATGTAAAACGATGCAAACATTACGACAACATGACGAAAAGAATTTCTGAGATGTTAGGCGAATTACACAAGACAGATGTAAGGAAAAAATTTTTTTTTCAGAAATTCACCATAAATCGAAATATTGTGCTAGAGACTTCCAGTTTGTTGAAAAATGAAGGTACATGATTGAATATTACTAGAATGTAAGAGTTTTAGCTTATAATTGCGTTTTTACCATTTCGGTCGAGTTAAAGTTGACCAAGCTTGAAATTTTGGCAGTTATCGTGATTTATATGAAAATATTTCAAAACTGATAAAAGCTACAACCATGAGTTATTTTCTGTTGTATTCTACATGAAATTGCGCACATTTCCATATATAAAACTTTATGTAACGACTAATATAAAACAGTGCAAACATTACGACAACGTGATGAAAAGAATTTCTGGCGCGGACGTAAGGAAAAAGTTTTTTCAAAAATTCACCATAAATCGAAATATTGTGCTAGAGACTTCCACTTGGTTGCAAAATGAAGGTAAATGATTGAATATTACTAGATCGTAAGAGTTTTAGCTTAAAATTGTGTTTTTTGACATTTCGGTCGAGTCAAAGTTGACCGAAGGTTGAAATTTTGGCAGTTATCGTGGTTTATATGAAAATATTTCCAAACTGATAAAAGCTACAACCATGGGTTGTATTTTGCTGTACTGTACATGAAATTGCGCACATTTTCATATATAAAACTTTATGTAACGGCTAATATAGAACAGTGCAAAAATTATGACAAAATGACGAAAGAATTTATGAAATTTTCGGCTGAGTTACCGCCCGTGCGTAAGAAAAAAATTTTTTTCAAAAATTCACCATAAATCGAAATATTGTGCTAGAGACTTCCAATTTGTTGCAAAATGAAGGTACATGATTGAACATTACTAGAATGTAAGAGTTTTAGCTTACAATTGCGTTTTTCGACCATTTCGGTCGAGTCAAAGTTAACCGAAGGTTGAAATTTTTTGTAGTCGACGTACGGTATGTCCACTCGGCACCCAACAGACAATTTTAGTCGACGTATGATACGTCCAATAGGCGTTTAAGGGTTAAAAAGCCTGTGCTGACAACATCTTAACCCTTAATGGACTGATCCCCTCATCAGAGGATCTACAACAGGTTTTGGGTGGTGGACAGATCCCCAACAATTTGGCTGTATCAAGCGGGAAAGAGTTTCCAATACTTCAATGGGCCACAAATGAACTGCGGCAACTAAAGAATTCAGCTCAGCTTAGTCGTGGGCGTATCATGGAATTTAGTTATTGTTCTTGCCTTGAAGGGGAAGCTTCTTGCCACTTTCTCTCCCAAGACATCTTTTTATTTATTTACTCATAAATATACCCAGGGATTGCTGTTGGTTTTAGTTCTTATCTTTTATGATATGATGTCAGTTATAATTGTAATTTTGCAAACAAATATTAGAAAAAACATGTATAAATCTAAAAAAAAGTTACTGCATTTCTCGATTACATAAGTATTTTACAACAAATATGCTCCGAATTTGTTACTGATTTTATTTCTTACCTGATATGATATTGTGAGAGCTGTAATTATAATTTTACAAAATAAAATAAAATATTAAAAAAAAACATGTACAACTTGGTAAAATTTACAAATGTTTTGTGAAAGAGGCCCCACACAGGGTTGTAAATAAGTCACTTTCAACTTCACGTGGAAGTAATAAAAACTTTTTAATTTTTTTTTCTTACACCATGTGCATTTGCATATCTTCCCCTTTTCATTGATGCATTTTTTCTTAAATTGGCCAACCTTAAAGGTTGCCCAGTCTGGGAGGTTTCATGGTATATAATTAGCCCGTCCCTTAAGGGTTAATGCCACAACAGACTGAGCGGACACTTTAAAACCACAAGAAAAAACAAAGCCATTGGATGTGTCAATGATCTGGTTAAACCACTGAATAAAATAATAATTACATAATATAATACATCACACATTATATTACAAAAAATCATGAAGTATTTAAATATGTTGCAAGCCTGAATCAGGAGAGAAATTACCTAAAGCTCTTAGAACATTATTTTCCTTAAAATGCCATTCCGATTACTACTTACATCCAGACACACTACAGGATATCAATCCAGCAATATATTTAATAAAACAAAAGCATAAGAACTGCATAATTTAAATTACAATAAAAATCTATTCCAACAGAATTTAACCCCGATCAAAGAAATAGTGAACTGTACTGTGAGGGAGTGAAACCAAAATGTTACTGTCGAGTTTTACATCCACAATTAAGATGCAACAACCCAGAGGAATGGAAAAATAAATAACAAATATTAATGTACCTCTGAAGCTGAAAGTTTACAAAGTTCAATAATGGCCTAACAAATCTTCTTACTGAAAACTCTCCTTATAACCTATATTTCTAGTGATGTGTTGCAAGCACAATTAAATATAACTCTGAATATCAAATTAAAGAATATTTTCTTTCAAAGTAAAAAAAGGACAATTTTGTAGATGTAATGCACTGTTGTCCCTTGCCAAAGAGAAAACAAATATTGTAGAAATACAAATCCATAGTCTCAAACAATGAATGTAGACATATACTCTATACAAATTAAAAAAAAAATACTCACTGGATCAACCGCTAGTATTTTGGCCCATAGAAAGACTAACAGTGGGCGAAGTTCTCGGGCAGAAGACTGCAATAAACGCAGTACGTAAGGAAATATTCCAACAGATAGTACTAAATTAACAGCCCAAGGACCTAATGCAAGGAAGCTTCCCAACAACTCCAAAGCTCGTGGACGGTGAACTTGACTCAGGAGAACCTGTATAAAAATAAAAATTTATATAATATACTGTAAAGAAATCCACAACTCGTCATACCTTCTAAAATTCCTTAATACTTTCAGTTACCACACTCTTTCAAGCTCTGCACTAAAAACTTTCTTAGAAACTTTCTTTTTCTAGAACTTACACGTAACATACCATTATAAAAGTACAGAAATTACCTGAAGTACTATTGGGAGCTGCTCTGGAGGATGTCTTTGTTCATGACCTAGATTCAGCCACACTTGGAAAGCTGTTAACTGTTCTTCAAAAAACGGAGAATGTACATGGGAGTAAAGGTCTTCAGATCGAAGGGCAGTGGGCAGCTGACTTAGACATAATTCAAGAGCAAGATCCCATGCATCCCACATTGGGTGCTGTAAGAGAAATAAAGCATTTCCAGACTGAGAAAAGAAACATTCACTAATGGAAACCAACTTGAGAATATATTCCATATAAAAATTAATGTGTGGAAAGGGTAAGGCCTATATCGCTAACAAATATTTAAATCCAGAATTCAATCTGAAGTCATTTTGATGTCTGCATTGCACAAAGTTCTTGTGTAGGTACAGAAAAAGTAAGGGTTCTAATTATCAGACCAGTTATTTATAATGCTAAATATATACAGTATTCTGATAAAAATTCTGTACAATACTGACATTGTAATGTATTTTTATTAGCTCCACCAATTTCTGTATTTGAGACATCTGGTTTATATTCATACCAACTATGGGAATTCAGGTAGATGGACCACAACACAAGAGAGCATAATGAGAACTCACTTCGCACCTTACCCCTACAAATGAAATTATGAAGTACAAACGTCAAAGGATAAGCACATAACCTTTTATACAAGTACAAATTCAAACTATTCAGGCAGTCCCAGTTATCAGTGGGCTCAGTTATTGGTGATCCGGTTTTTCAGCGCTTGTCTAGCAACAAAAATTTTCAGCGCCGATTTCCACTTAACGGTACCGATAATCGTGCACTGGCGCCAATACATTACTAACAGAGGCGCTGATAACTGAAAATTGCCGATTTTCGCTTATCATCACACCGTCAGAATGGAAGCCCCACCAATAACCAGGGACTGACTGTATATGGAAATATACATAAGAAATGAAATCTACTGAAAAATTTATGTTATGAATAGCTCCTCTAACTATAAACTGGAAGTGTCTACTACGAAATTTATGAGCAATCCTTTTCAGATTGGTTATCAAAAACCTGGTCTCATGGTTCAATGGTAGTATATCTTAACAAGTGTTGAAGTGTGATGTTAAAAGTGTTTCACATGATGCCTTAGAACTTAGCATACTATAGCCTCTTTCCAACTTACTACAGTATCATGCATACAAACCACTAAAAAACTATACAAATACAAAACTCCTGTGTGGTTAGGTCCCTTTCCCATATCCTGGTTGGCTCTCAGTGGGCCATAATCATTCTCAGGCACTGAGTGCATCAATGTGTATTCCTTGTTGCCAGTTAGATGCAAATTAAGATGTTGAGAAAATGTCCTCTTAACATCCTACAAAGATGTTTACAGTAAGAGGTCATGGCAACACACATGAATCCTTGTAGTTAAATAAGAATTCTCATACAACCATCAAACATTGAAATCAACCAGACAGAGCTTTGCTACATTACCCTAGGCTTGAAGAGTAAGAATCACTATTGAAGACAAGACAAGATTAAAACAGTATTTCATATTTTGTAGACAGTAAAGGATATAAGAACCTTTAGTATGACAAGCTAAAGTGCATTATGAAACAATCTTTGGCTACCCTAATTTCAAATAACAGCTTCCTGCAAAGAATAAAAACCCAATCTTTGGAACCTAACAATGATGACCAGTGAATAGGGGATGCAAACTCAATTCTTTACTATAATCATATAAACTTATATCTTCTATGTATCAACCCATGTTACTTTGTTTATTGTTTAAAACCATGTTCTGACATCAAGCTTTCAGATGGAGATGGCAAGCATTTTGTAGCAGATGGTAGAAAACTGCTTGCAAAAATGCAAATCACATCAAGAGTAGGTAAAAACCTTACTTAGACAATTGAAATTGGGAAACAGCAGTCCTACAAATGCATAACCTTAACTTTGAAATAATGTACAGTTATCTCCATAATGCCCCCTTATTTTGTACTCATCAAATGCACATAGAAATTAAAATGAAGTAAAAACTAACATTTTGGCTGTATTATAAGTTCAACAAAATTTGCATCAGACATGTTCAAACTAGCTCATGTGACTGAAATTCAAACCAAGAGCATAAATACGCCAACTCCTCCTTCGTAAGATTTTTGGCCTCTCAAGTTTTAAATCAGGAAAATACATCAATTCCACATTAAAATCTTCATATTTTCAGCAACAGTGCCCACAGGGTCATACTAATAGAGGCTCACATTCAAGAACAACGAATGGTGTAAAGAGGATTTCAGCAATACGAATAACCATTTCTACATCAATGTCAAAGTCCAACATTTTATACTAAGTGCCCTCCAATTTTATCTGAAATGTTACTTGCTTGCTAGATGTAAGCTCCTTTTTCCTTTGCTTATTAATGCCTGCAAGTTTTAATGAACTATTTACAGTACAGTATTGTGTTATTTATGAATAAATATTTGCTAAGGACAGATGCCACTAGTCCCTTGCAAATACAATTTTATTGGTTTCACCAGATTCCAGCTGGCGCTAGAAGTTCATCTTAATGTTAAGACCGAGGGTTTGTTTCGTATATGAACAAATGAGAATTACACAATATTCCGTGGCTTTTAAGACAAAATCCTACAAATATCCTGTACATTAAATATATTCTGTAAAAATAAACATAATACAGGCGGTCCCCGGTTTACGACGGGGGTTCCGTTCTTGCGCCGCGTCGTAACCCGAAAATCGTCGTAAGCCGGAAAATCGTCGAAAATTGTCAAAAATCATAAGAAAACCTTACTTTTAATGCTCTGGGTGCATTGAAAACGATGTAAACTGCATTATTATTGAGTTTTACATCAAAAAACCTTCAAATTATGATTATTCTGCCGTTTTGGGGCCATATTTCTTCCGTCGGATTGGCGTCACGCGTCGTGAACCCCGAACATGCGTCGTAAGCGGGAAATAATTTCTGATGAATATATTTGAAAAGCGTCGTAACCTCGGAACGTCGTAAGCCGGAACCGTCGTAAACCGGGGACTGCCTGTAATCACTGCAATGCATTAACACAAAAACAGAAATTAACAGCAAAATTACCTGATGGGTCTGAGGTAATTCTGGAGACGATACAGGAGTGCAGTCATAAGACCTCATGATACGCTGTGCTAACAAAAAGTTGCGGAAGAGACTAGCAACTAAGAGATCTTGTCGAAACAACTTCTGAAAAAGATCTTACAGAGGATATGCACCATATCAGAAATAGGTCCAATTACTTTCTAAGTACAGCAATCTTTTTACCATTCAAGGTAGAAATATGTACAAAGTATGAAAGTTACATTTATATAAATGTATAATATAACTCTCAGTTTAAACTTTTGAAAATATAGCAAAATATAAAATACTACTAACAAAATTCACCAGTTTAGGCTATGTTATGTTAGGTATACTGTGTTACAGCCTGTCAGAGTGTACTGTATGTTACAATCTCCATTATTAACTAAAGGAATGTAGAATTGTAGCCTGATGTTGTGATGAGTAATATAGTTAGCCTTTTGCACTATAGCACTGATGTGACACACACATACAAAATAATTTTGTTACAATTATAAATCTTAGTAGGTAGTTCATACTTACTATATGAAACAACCCCATTATACTAATTCAAATACAGTACTAGGTCTCAAAAAGTCACATTAGAAACAGGTACAAAAGTATCTCCAGAAACTGAGGGTAGGGAGCATGATGAGTAACAATGCCTGCTTGCCTACAAGTGTCAGGCAACAGATATTGTTGTAACACAGTGCTTTCTCTCACTAACAATACTACTCGCTACAATTTTTGGGGGCCTATAAATTTTCTTTCTTCTTTTTATTTATTGATACATGTCTAACAAGAAAAATCTAAGTCATAATGTAGTTATTCAGAGGATATCAGTACAATAACTTTATGACCCACTTCTAACCTGATTATAACAATTTTCAAAAAGGAAAAAGGTAAAATGACTGACAATGATAAGGAACTAATTACCCTGAGAGCTCCTCTTGAAAATAAACAGTGATCAAAATACTATAAAGGAATACAAGTGCAAGACACTTAAAATAATGTATTTTACAAAGCAACCACGATTTTCAGCACGACTAGCCTTGACCACAAAACAATTTCTTTTGTCAGTGAAAATAATGTTCCTTCCATGAAAGGTTTACCTTTCAAGCAGGAATAAAATTTGTATTTACCACTTGAAAATTAAAAAAACTGTTCTCCAAGTGAATGTGAGCAACTCTAAACATATAACTCCTACTCACCTCTTGGAAGTGTATTCCATGCTATTGTATCTGTGATTGCTGTAAAGATCCAGTTCAGCTCACCAAGCATAGTCCTGCGATCATTCAGCTGGCCAGGAATCCTATAAATTTCAGTAGTGGTAAAGTTTAAACAGTAAAAGAAAAATTTATTAAAAACTTCCTCTAAGCTCATTTATAATGGAACTTTCCATTTCAAATGTTCATGAAAAGTTTTCATCTGAATAGCTAAAAATATTTATCTTGTCACCACACTCCATTGTAGCATCACTTTACACTTCAACACTACAGATGGTTAGGGTTAAATACTGTACTGATGAGTACAAATTCTTGTATAACATAAATTATAGTCACTACCCCACTTATGAACATTCATTTTACCAATATTCAGAGATAAGAATAGACAGGGTTGCAAGTTAAAATTGTGTTTGGAGTGCTCCACTTTGCCACCCATAAATTCATATTTTACTCTGCATGCCTAATCTGCCCAGTAAGAATTTTTGACGAAGGAGAACCTGTTCCCTTAACCCCTTCCCTGATGACCCCAAGTACAGTATTCTCGTGATTAAATACCATGTATTCTTCTCACTTCTATCTTCCTAATTTAATTGTTCTTTGGTGAATTCCTATTTTCTACAGTTCTCTCCCCATAGGAAATGTTTAGCATGTGGTTTTGTCAATATATGGTGGTGTGCACTGTTTACTTTATGAACTTCCTATGTTATACGCTGCTCCTGTGAAATTCTCTCCAAGTTCGTTACTTTCAAAGCAAGGAAAAAATACAAAATTTTGAAAGTTGCATGAATCCAAATTTTCTTTTTTTTCTTTTTGCCCTTCTAACATCCAAAGTACCTCTTTATAATAATGCATGATTTAAAAATACAGTCAAAATAGTATAACCTATGGCTCCCAAGTTAACTCAGGAGTGTAAACATGACATATTTCAAAGTTAAACATTTTCCTAAGCTTTAAAAATTTTTCAACAAAAATTGGGCACTATATATTAAAAACCAACTTACAAACAATTTATGATGCAAACGGCCATCCAGAACGTAACTCATTCATAAGTTGAATAGTGACTTAAAAACAATTCAAGATATGAACGGCCATCCAGAACGTAACTTGTTTGTAAGTTGGGTTGTGACTCATGAACATTTCAAGATAGGAACGGACATCCGGAACATAACTCGTTCGTAAGTTGGGTAGTGACTTACAAACAATTCAAGATACAAATGGCAACTGGAACATAACTTGTTCGTAAGTTGGGTAGAGACTTACCATCAATTCAAGATACAAACAGCCATCTGGAACGTAACTTGTTCGTAAGTTGGGTGGTGACTTACCAACAATTCAAGATACAAATGGCCATCCGGAATGTAACTTGTTCGTAAGTTGGGTAGTGACTTACGAACAATTCAAGATATGAACTGCCATCCGGAACGAAACTCATTCGTAAGATACGAATGGCCATCAGGAACGTAACTCATTCGTAAGTTGGGTAGTGACTTACAAACAGTTCAAGATACAAACGGCCATCAGGAACATAACTCGTTCGTAAGTTCGGCACACTAATGACTTACAAACAATTCAAGATACAAACGTCTATCCAGAATGTAACTCGTTTGTAAGTTTGGTAGTGAATTTACCATCAAGTAGTTTACCCAAATCATTGAGCTAATCTATTTAGCTCTCACTGGAGTGACCTCTACTACATAAAAGACATGTGGGACATAAAAAATATTAAGCTTATAAAACTATAATAATCTTTCTGGTAAAATTTGAGCATTAAGGAAGTCTTAATTCAATTACTAAACAACGTCAGTAAGCCAAATTTTTTACTTCTAATTTATAGGAAACTTAAAATATATCTAAAAGAATAGGGCTACTTACAAATTCAACAGCTAAATAAGTAACAATGATTGCAAATTCTGATAACAATTGAGACATTACATTTCTATTGTAGACTGAAATTTAAAACTTTTCAATAATCTCATAATGGGAAAGCCAGAACAGAGTGTTTTACCACAGATGATTTTTGGACATCTTCAGAAATCTCAAAGGGTTATGTCTTTAATCACTAATACAAAACTTTGTCAACATATGCTGAGTGAAAGAACAGTTTAAGATTCTTTCATGTAAGACAAAACTCAGCACTCAACTAGATGTGCTTTTACAGGCATTAAGCATTAACCATAATAAAAAAAAAATTTTGTTCCTTGTACAAACAGCTATGCATTATCAATTTTTAAATAAAATCCATACCTCTAAAATTATATTAAAAAACAAACTTAACAGTTTCTTACTTGTCAACTATATCCAAACTAAGCCCATTTAGAAGCTTCCCCTTATTTTGGAGAAGATACCATCTGACAGCCATATTGATTGGTGTAGTTAAACAAGCTGTGAAAACATCTGCAGGTAAATCAGGATTCATTGGAAGAACTTCCTTTGCCCCACAAGCTCCAAGTTGAATACACTGCCTAAAGGTGGGTGGTACTGGACTACTGCTTCCACTGTTGCCTTTAAGCTGCAAAATAAAAATCTCAACAATTATTACGCACTACAAAACAGATATAAACCATTCCCATATTACAGTATACTTATTACGTAATTACCAATAGTAGAGCACTCAAATTTACACAAGAAAAATAGCATTTTCATGGTACTGTGCTTCATATGGAAAATGAAATCCACTTCCTCCGTCTCCTATTTCACTCAAGAGTTATCCAGCCATTCCCTTCTCAAACTGAGGTGGGCTGGTGCTTCAAAAAAAAAAAGTGCTGGACATGGAAATACTGGCAGGAGCCAAATCTTTGTACACTTTGACTACTGTGAGAGCTAAGTCCTATTGGACTAAACTACGTGCCCTCCAGATTCCTTCTTAAGGTTGGAAGTTATAATTTTTTGAGACTGGGAAATGATTTCAGAAAAATGACTGCTGACATCAGAACATGTCTTCTCTATCAACCCATACATACTAAATGAGAAAGGATAATAAATTATTTCCAACTAACTTCCAGCAACTTGGTCTTTGCCATAACATCTGGGGAAAACATTGATGAACCAACTGTCAGTCTCAGACTGAGGGATCTCAGCTTACAATCCATGAAATTCACCTTTTTGGCTACTTCATTATGGGTCTTCATGAAACTATGGAAAACCAATACAGGATCCCATTTAAGAGGTATAAATTACATTGGCACCATTCCCTCTCAAAGTTTCAAAAGGGAAACTTTAAAAAGTTTGCAGGATCCAGATCCCAGTAGATAAGGGAATTTCTTTTGCAGCCCAATATGATAACAATAGTCAATGTGTGTTCCTCCTTAAGACCAATGGAAGAACTTATCAACAAAGGCTGGAAAGTTTTTATTTTCATGGTGCACTGGTTCCACCTCCCTAACCATTTAACTTCCATATAGTTGTAACCCTATTACAAGAATCTTGTACCAAATTGATACATTTGATCTGTTACTTCAATTTCTAATACACTTGCACTTTTGTATTTCAGGAACTGGCTTAGAGACAATCACATTTTGTTATGTACCTATCACTGCATGTTCTGAGTGCAGTGACAAACATGGTTACGACCATGGTCTGACTTGAGTCTGTTACAAAGACCCAGAACAAAAAATGGTGTTCAGCTGACTACACAATACAATTTTAAGAAAAGTTTGTAATCTCTGCCTTTATGTATCTCTATAGATTCATCATCCTTGTCATTATTAATGTTTTTGTCAGATTTCTGCTGTACAGGTCCTCAAATAGGTACTTAAAAATTTATTACCGAAATAAAATTTCACCTTTGAGCTCTCTCACCCTGAACTTAACTTTACTGTGCACGCTGGCTTCATTAATGGAGTCTGTTTACCATATAAAATCTATTTCATGCAGCTGGAAGGGAAGGTAAAGTTCAAATTCCCCACTTAACCTTTGATCTTGACATCCCTGCACATTGGCTTTGTTGATGGATAATATATGCCAAATGTAAAATCTCTTATCTCTTTTTACTAAAAGTTGAAGGCCTACTTGACTTTTGACCTCTAGGTATGAACCTAAATTCATTCTGGACATAATGTCTTTACTAAGTATGCATGACGTGAGTAGTCTCAGTCCCTTATAGATATGTGGTTCAACACTTATAGCAAAGACAAATTTCCTTTTGACCTTTCATCACCCCAGGAAGAGCAAGTTACATTCCTATCCATCCCAAAATGTAATCAGTTCTTGAAGTCACAGCAACCACGTAGGTAAATTTTTTCACATATACATTTTGTGTAATATTGTTAACAAGCATACCAAGGGATAACCAAACTGGACCGAAAACATAACCTCCCTTCTATACTATGTTTCTACAACACAAGGCCTTGCACAGAAAATAATTTTTTATATAAGTAACTTACCAAATAATTACATTGCTATAGTTTCTATTAACCAGCAGCTAAAAATGTTGAAATTCGCGGGTCGCGCTGTTTTGTTTGGCTAACCCTGCCCACTTTCGGGGTAAGAGAGGAACAACTAGGAAAAGTATTCAATTTGTTTGTGCCATAATGTTCATATGAGGGGAGGAGGGAGGGCCCCAATCATGTAATTACTCCTTATTCAATTTGTTTGTGCCATAATGTTCATGTGAGGGGAGGAGGGAGGGCTCCAATCATGTAATTACTCCTTAAGTATATATGAAACTTTATTTTATCATAAAAATGTCATTTTTATATAAGTAACTTACCAAGTATATAATTACACTGCTGATTCCCACATTGACAGGAGGTGGGATGCATGAACAAATCTACCCAAAACATTAATAATGGTAATGAATTTGAGAATAGAGAGGATTGCTAGCATTAAAAAATGCCTGTTGTTTCCTTACCTGATTAGGGAGCTGCTGCAGGAAGGTGCTGTCTCTATTGGCGCTCTACTTATCGTATAGTGGCATGGCGGTATAGTCGAGGCTCGCCTACTATATTAGTGGTTACCTTGCAGCAAGAATGATTCAAATTACTGACAACGGTAATAATGCTGCCCCTGCCATGGGCACAGTACAGAAAAAAAGACAATGAAGTAAACGTCACCTAATACCCAAAAAAGTTAAAAACCACTGCCCAACTACGAAGGACTGGAGGGCACTCTGGTACACTGTACCCCCAGGCTCCCTTAAAAACTCAACCACCTCAAATCAAGGCAAAGAAAGGAAGGAAGGATTGCTCCCTATGCTTCTTCCCCCAACACCAGGCCAGCCACTGAAAACAGACCCAAAGTACTGCAATTATCGTAAACTGTTTCAATCTCCTTCAAATAATGAGTTGCAAAGACCGACTTACATTTCCAAAAAGTCGCTTGCAATATCGAGAAGAGAGACAAATTACACCTGAATACCAACGAAGTGGCTACAGCCCTAATTTCATGAGCTATCACTTTACACAATGGAAAAAACTCATCTTCAACAGAAGAATGGGCTTCCGAGATGAGGTCTCTAAGGAAGAATGCCAGGGCATTCTTTGAAAGTGGCCGAGAAGGATTCTTAACAGAACACCATAAGGCATTTGAAGGACCACGAATCTTCTTTGTTCTGTAAAGATAAAACCTTAGAGCTCTCACAGGACACAATACTCTTCCTCATTTGGGCCTACAATCTCAGACAAACTTTTAATTGCAAAGGAACGGGCCATGGATTGGAACTGGACTCGTTCTTGGCTAGAAATCCTAAAGGGAAGGAACAGACAGCATTCTCTTGGGAAAAACCCACTCTTTTGTCTATTGCCTGGACCTCACTGATTTGTTTTGCGGATGCTAAAGCGACTAGAAAGAGGGTCTTTCTAGTTAGATCTGTCAGGGAAATCATATGCATAGGATCCAATCAGGGACCAGACAACCATTTAAGGACCATGTCCAGGTTCCATGGCACTACTGCTTCCTCGTTCTGTCTCTGTGTCAAACGATCTAACTAGATCAGATAAATCCTGATTAGAGGAAAGGTCCACTCCCCTGTGTCTGAAGACAGAGCTCAACATGGACCTATAACCCTTGATCATCGAGGATGACAGGTTTCTGTCGGTCTTGCGATATAGCAGAAAGCCTGCTATTTCGCCTACAGATGTCTGAGAAGACGATACTCTGCGCTTCCTGCACCATTCTCTGAAAATTGTCCAATTAGCCTGATATACTCTATCAGAGGACTGTCGCCTGCATTTGGCAATAGCTTGCGAAGCTGATCTTGAAAACCCCTTCTTTCTAAGAAGTTTTCTGACAGTCTGTATCCTGTCAGGGCCAGAGTAGACAATCCCTGATGAAAACACAAGTGGGGTTGTTTTAGCAGACAAGGTTTTTGAGGTAGCAACCTCGGAAAGTCTGCGAGGAGGTCGAGAAGATCCGGGAACCATTCCTTTGTTGGCCAAAAGGGAGCCACTAGGATCACTGACAGATTTTGGTCAGTCTGGCCCTGAAGCATGGCATCAGCTGCCCACGCTAAAGGATCTGGAACTGGCAAGCAAAACAGAGGGAGACGATGGTTTCTGGAAGCTGCGAACAGGTCTATGACCCCACAACTTCCAAAGGTCCGAGCAAACATGAGGATCCAGAGTCCACTCCGAGGTAACACCTGTCTTCAGCGACTTAGCTTGTCCGCCAGCATGTTGAGCTTCCCCTGAATGAAGCAAGTAAGAAACTTGACTTGAAATTGCTCTGCCCAAAGCAGAGGATCCCTTACAGCCTCGTAAAGGGAGAAAGAGTGCGTCCTCCCTTGGTTTTTTATATACGCCAGGGCAGTCGTACTGTAGGAGTGCACTGTGACTGTCTTGTTGTACACTTCTTCTTTGAAAGATTGTAACCCCAGATGAGCTGCTTACTTTCAACTCCTTGACATTTTTGTGCCAATTTTTTTGTTCCGGAGACCAGGTCCCTGAAATTTCCTTGTCTCCCAACAGAGCTCCCCAACCTAGGTTCGACGCGTCTGAGAAGTCTAGGTTGGGGTTCAACGGAAAGAGAGATTTCCCTTGCGACAACCTTCCTTCTAAGCTCCACCAACACAGATCCTCTTTTATCTCTGGAGTTACTCGGAACACGAAAGAGTCTGGGTATTTTTTCTGTTCCAACTGATTCTTAAAAAGAATTGGAGCGGTCTCATATGAATGAAGTCTGCCCAGGAGTACGAACAGTTCTATGGACAATAACGTCCCGAGAAGACTCATCCATTCGTTGGCAGAGCATTGGTCCAGAAGAAATCTGTGCACTATCCTAAGGTAAGACTCTATTCTCTTCAGTGAGGGAAAAACATGAAAACTCAGAGAGTCTATTATCATCACTAAATAAAGAATCCGTTGTGATGGAATCAACCAACACTTCTGAACGTTGGTCATCAATCCCAGCTCCCGGGCTAGGAGAAGTGTCTTTTGAAGGTCCTCCGAGTATTTCCCTTTTGATTGGGCCCGAAGTAGCCAATTGTCCAAGTAAAGGGAGATTTTG
The DNA here is from genome assembly GCF_040412425.1 of Macrobrachium rosenbergii. NCBI lineage: Eukaryota > Metazoa > Arthropoda > Malacostraca > Decapoda > Palaemonidae > Macrobrachium > Macrobrachium rosenbergii. The sequence goes on along the minus strand of NC_089741.1, from coordinate 16,424,744 downwards.
ATTCCCATTGGATGGAGTCATTTTGCTAAAGGAGCGAGCACTCTGGTAAATACTTGAGGCATCGTCGGTAACCCAAAACATAGAGTGCAGAACTGGAATACTTTGTTCCCAAACATGAACCTCAGAAACTTCCTCGATTCCTGATGTACTGGGACGTGGAAGTACACATCCTGCATGTTTATAGATGTCATCCAGTCCCCCTGGCGAATGGATGACATGACAGTTCGATTTATCTCCATCTTGAACTTTGTCTTCTGAACGAAGACATTCAATGCACTGATGTCCTGGATGGGCCTCCAGCCCCCTAATGCTTTGGGCACCACAAAAAGACAATTGTAGAAACCAAGGGAACTCACATTCTCTACTAATTCTATCGCCCCCTTCTTAAGAAGGGACAACACTTCTTTGAGCCTTTGGAGTACGCTGACAATGTTATAGGAGAGCTGCTTAAAGGTGGCTTTTCTTTGAAGGGGATAGAATAGCCTTCCCTCAAAACGTTGACAATCCAGGGCTCTGGCCACCCCTCTTTCTCTCCACTCCTCCCAGAAGAGAAGGAGCCTGGCTCCTACAGAAGTTCAGAGGACAAAATTCTCACTTGTGAGAGGCAGAACAGGATGAGGATCTCTTAATGGCTCTGGAGACGAATCTGTTGGATGAACAGGACCTAGACAGGGATCTTTGTCTGCTGCCACAAAAGGGCCGAGTCTGCAGTGGGGAGACTGTCCTGGAGGTATGAGCGGGCACCTCCTTAGGTCTTCTGAAGATCCGAAGAAACCTCCAGAACTGTAGCCTGCGGGAACAGGTGATGATGATCCAGCAGGGAAAACAGAAGGGCCAACTTCTGGGAGAGAGTCACTCCCCTAGGGGTGTATGAGCACCACAGTTCTCGCTTCTTTAGAACTCCCACTGTGTAAAGGGAAGCTAATTCCTGGGAACCATCCCTGATTCCTTTGTCGATACATGAGAGGACCTGAGCAAGTTGGAGGCACTATCTTCAGGAATAGTAGGGCAGTCCTTAATCTTATGGGCAAGAGAGTCCACTGTCCAATCCAGAAAACTCAACACTTTGAACACCTTAAACAAGTTTTTAAGATGGCGTGAGCTCCGTCGAACTGAACATGATCTTCGCTGAGGCAAAGGCAGATCTACAAGAGGAATCAATCAACCTGGAGAAGTTCCCCTGGGAGGAGGCAGAAACTCCCAGAGAAGGAGCTTCCGCTGTGACATAAGAGAGCTGTCTCCTCTTAGACATTCTAGAAGGAGGGAAGCTGAAAATGGCTCTACTTTGTTCCCCTCTTCTCTGCTACCCATCCCTCAATAACACTGAAGGCTTTCTTGGCAGAAGAAGAAAGTACTAACTTGGGTAGTCTCGACTCGGACGACTGTGACTCCCCAAGAAAAGTCGATGCGGGTGAAGAAGGAGCTGCAGGCAAAAAGCAATTTGGGAAGGTAGCAAGAAGATACCTTAGCAGCGAAGCTTAAGCTGAAGGATGAGTGTTTTGAGCAATTACTTCTTTTCCCTCGTCCGAGGATACAGGAGACAAAGCGAAGTCCGTAGGTTGGGGGGTTGACAGAGCCTTCTTCAACAGGTTCAAAATACTGTTGAGCTTGCTCTGAATCGGGTCTACCACGGAGGGAGCTTGCTTGCTAGAAGAGGCTAAAGCCTGAGGCACGGAAGTTCGCAACGCAGAATGCCCAACTGCTTGGGGAACAATAACAGCCAAAGGAGTCAAAGCGCCAGCAGCATAAGTGCTGTGATGTTCTGGCGCCAACAAAAGATCAGGCGCCAAGGAAGCTCGGGCGCTACTGGGCACTTCATCTTAGTAAGCAATCCATGAATCAAAGAGTGGACGGGCAAAGACGGGCACTCGGGCACTGTGATGCCCTAGAGAAGACAGGTGCTATGACACAGCAGCACGAGGAGCCAACGAGTGCTAAGACAATTTCGGGTGCTCAGAAGAAACCCGACGTTCGGCAGTCAAGGGAGCTTCAAACACTGCAGGGAGCTCAGGAGCCAGAGGAGTCCCGGGCACAAGCGGATGCTCAGAAGAAGACGCCTTAGATGAAGAGCGCTTAAGAGACGTAGGATACTTTTAAGCCGCTCTCTGACTCTCTACCAAGGGAGGAACAGAAGGAAAACATTCCGGACTGTCCTAGTGACTGCAAGACAGGAGAGGACTGCAAACGTCCCTTGAATTTCTTACACGGCACTGGAGGAGAATGAGACTCATCACCCACACGCCTTTTCCAATTGCGTGATTCATCCACAAAATGCCATTGGAGAAGAATCATCTGAGCTAGATGAAAGATAATGCACGTCCAGGGATACGTCTTTCCAGTGGCGTTTGGCTGCAACCTGGGATTCAACCTGGGATTCAACAACAGCTTCAACCGAGGGGGCGACTACCCGCGGGGCTACCAGTTTGACTCCTCCCAGGTTTATGGGAGTATGACATTCACCTTTGCCTAGGAGAATCAGCAGGACGGGCAGCCACCTCCTCCACCATCACATCACTGACACTAGATGCAATCGGGCGCTCTATCGACACTGAACTGGCACTAGAAGTAACAGGGTGCTCCGAATCACTCTTTTTGTCCATAAGGACCTTAACGGAAGAGGCTACTTGCCCAATAAATTCAACAATTCAAACCTTTTATCAATTTTACACTCAAGGCTGGCAATGGTGTTGGGTTCGGAGGCGAGAGAGACAGGTAAAGGAGCGGGTAGCATAGTAGGAGAACTGGGCACAGGATCAACAGAATAACAGGAACTTCAATCTTGACGTTAGCATTGTCAATGTCATGATCAACAGGAGATCCCTAACTAGCTAAAGACTTACTAATCTGTCTGGCTGTCGCTTTTCTCTTTTTATCTCTAGCCAGTTTGTCTACATGAGATCTTAGTCTTCTACTTCTTACTGTCCCAGTCTACACATTCATTACATCGTAAGTCTTCTGAACAATTTTGTCCCCTACAATCCGTGCAGATAGAATGTGAATCAAAGATTCCTTAGTCAAACGCGTATTCGCTAGTCACACTTGAGTCTGACATATGGAAAAAACAAGTCAACTAAAGTTACAATCGGTAAATAAGGAAAGTCGTTATAAAGAGAATCACAATAAAGGTAAAAAAAACAATCTAACTCTGTCTAACCATGCTGAAAGGCTATCCAAGCAAGAATACTTCACCAAATGCGGTGAGAAATCAATAGGAAAGACGAATTCCAAAATCAGAGCTGCTGCTAAAAGCTGGTGTACGGCCATTAGCCAGCAGAGACAAACTGAATCCTTTTGCTAGTTGTTTCTTTCTTACCCCGAAAGTGGGCGGTGTTAGTCACCTAGCAAAACAAAATAGCGTGACCCAAGAATTTCAAAATTTTTAGCTGCCGGTTAATAGAAACTATAGCAGTGTAATTACTTGGTAAGTTACTTATATAAAAAAAATATTTTCTCTTTTGCTGCTGATTGTGCCTTACAGTCAAAATGGCATTTCCTATAAACAATTACATGATAGAATTAAAAACATATTCCCATAATGTAGCAAAACGCAAGCATAACCTGGTGTTGATTAATATTTAATTAAATAAAACTTACCTTCATCTCTTCTTCATGTTGTTCAGCAAACTGTTCAAACAATTTTACGATAATAGCTGCATTTGAACAATCATAAACATAAATAGATGGTGCACCCATCCATGCCTGCAGTTCATATATGGACAAAGGGATGTACTGAGTGAAGCTCTGAAATTATAACAATACATCTTACTTAATTCAACAATTCTGCAATTTCAAAGATACAAAACATCTCTTACATACACCTAAACTACTTCTCAAAATTTACATATGTATGTTTAGTGGAGGTTCTTAATGATTGGTCTCATATAAAAATACTGTACCTTTCATTTATTAATTTTCTAAGACAATTAAAGCAAGCCTAAAGTAACTCAATGTTTTTACATTTTTCACTTTACAAGAAAGTTGTACTATTGCCAACAATATTGAAATAACAGTTTTCATTAGCTTTGTTCATTGAATTTTTTTGTACTGAAAATGTATAATCTTGCTAAATTTATTTCAGAATATGACCACACAATGCAAATTATATATGTTAAATCTGCAAAACTAACATGTTTGGATACTTAATAACACTGAATATGTACGAAGTAATTGGAATTTCTCAGATGGATTCATTCATACAGATCTGGAAAATAGTTTGTCAATTTCTGGTTGTGGTACTCTGTATCACGATTACAATATTTAATCATTTTCCTTTATGAACAGTATTACTGTATTATTGCATCATCATAAGTGGTAATGGTAATTGCTCTAGTTTCTACAAATTTGCATTTGTACTTCAAAGTGTTAAAAGTTAGCTGGCTTCTGTGGCAGTAAATATCTAAGGTAGTTTAAACAAATCTAGTTAAATCTACAAGTGTTCTCTTTGATGTGATGAGCCTGGGAACTTTGGGCGAGAAAATGCAAGTCAGTGGATGTTACTTGACCTATTGACAGTCAAACTTCACTGACTTTGGCATGGATCAAATGCTAGCTGTTTACAAGGCTACTGTCATAAAAGGAAAATCTTTACCAAGGTTAAAGTAGTCTGTAAACTCATAGAATTTCTCACTATGCTTCTATTCTAAATAGTTTGGAGTTGGCCTGTATGGCTTAAGGCTGCAATACTTGCAATGAAACTAAAAGATCTCTCAATACATAGCATTTTTTTGCACAATATAAAACTTTTATTGCCTGCGCAGTAGATTTCAAGTTATTCGTGGTGATAAACATTTTTACTTTCCTCAGATTTTTTCATGAATGTTTTTTCCATGAAAAGCAATTTTTAAAAGGAGAGACTATAACAGAGAGTCAGTGACACCATAGTCTATTGTTGAATCTTTCCACCTTCTTTTTACTATTTTTGAATGTTACAGCAACTATCAAATCAAATAATGAATTTCTTAGAAAATTAAATACAATGGTTACTTGAAATTTTATGTAGTATAGTAAAAAGCAATATTGCCATTCCAAGAATCTGCCCAACAACTCATCAATGTCTCTCTCTCTCTCTCTCTCTCTCTCTCTCTCTCTCTCTCTCTCTCTCTCTCTCTCTCTCTCTCTCTCTCTCTCTCTCTCTCTCTCTCTCTCTCTCATAACAGTGCAATCATTCCTATTCTGTTCTACAAAGTTTGCCTTGGATATTGTCAAATATTAAAACATTTTCTTTCATTATTTAAGTTTGCATTTCCAATTACCCATGAATTCTACTACAAATCTGTGCCATAACGTCAATTATGAGTTAGATTTCACAGTAGGTTTTAAAGAAGAATGACTGATATTCTACTCTGAACTGTCACTACAAAAACAAATTGCAAGAATAATATACAGGCAGTCCCCGGTTTACGACGGTTCCGGCTTACAACGTTCCGAGGTTACGACGCTTTTCAAATATATTCATCAGAAATTATTTCCCGGCTTACGACGCATGTTCCGGGGTTACGACGCATCGTACGCCGATCCGACGAAAGAAATATGGCCCCAAAACGGCAGAATAATCATAATTTGAAGGTTTTTTTGATGTAAAACTCAATAATAATGCAGTTTACATCGTTTTCAATGCACCCAGAGCATTAAAAGTAAGGTTTTCTTATGATTTTTGACGATTTTCGACGATTTTCCGGCTTACGACGATTTTTGGGTTACGACGCGGCGCAAGAACGGAACCCCCGTCGTAAACCGGGGACCGCCTGTATAGAGCTGTTACTGCATTCAAGTATCAATGATTTTATAATTTCTGAGGAATCTTTATGACTGAAAGTTGAATGAAATCAAGCAAACAAACATGATAAGGCTTTAAGGCTCCACTCCCTTTCCAGAGGTGCCAGATGCCACATTATTAAGCAATACATGTCCAATGATTTAAGAAAACTGTTACTTAATATTTGTTGCCATGTACATAAGCTTGTTCACATAAAGGCAAGACTCTTACTGTCATACTACTGAGAATGACCGCCTATATCTGGTGACTAATGCTGTATTAGACATATTTTGACTGAAAGAGGAAAAATTCCCACTTCTTTTTATATAGATAGTAACATTGGCTTGAATTTAGCTGACTACTGTTATGTAAAGAAAACATAAAATTTAATAGATTTTTGCCCCATAATATAGTAGATAAGATAATATAGCAATAAAATACTGTACAGTACTACATTTTTATGAACTGTCAGTCTACCATAAGTTCTGAACTGGTGTTTATTCAATTAGAAAGAGCATGAAATGGAAAACGAGTAAAGAGTTTTGCTGGCTCTAAAAATCAAAGTTGAAAATATCAATGAACCTAATCCACATACTGTAATGAGTGGCTTTCCTTTTTGGATCTGACCACTATTCTAGAAAACAAAACCAATTACTGAATATTTATCTGCCTACAAATGTGATTACATTTCCAAAAATAAACTACTGAGTAGGCACTTACTTTGTTAAATACCCAAATTTCACCATTAGCTGTAGGTTTAGGAACTCCATGGCCATTATAATGAAAAAGTACCCTTTCCTCTTTTGCATTTCGTCGCAGAGACATGCACAGTTTCTTCACTTCCTCAACAGTTGGGTCCAAAGATTGCTTGTAACGAGCCCTTGGTTGCCATCTCTCATAAGCTTTCTGTAAGCTATTCCCTATTGCTTCAATTGCCTTTGAAGGGGGCATAGACAAGGGATCTGAAATAAAAAAAAAATATAAATATAAGAATTTTTAATACATTCAGGGGCCCTTTTTAAGCAAATAAGTCAAAATTAAGGATGAAATTGCCCTTTAAAATAAAAATGTTGACAATTTTCCAGTTCACTGTGGTGAATCTTTGCAGTGCAATGAAAAAAGCTTATTTGCCAGCTGTGGCAAGACTAAACTTGAACCTAAATCTCCTATGTGAGACATTAATACCAAGAGAGAGTGCACTACATCAATCTTGAAAATAATGTCCTTCTTTCATTCCACCTGCTTGGCTAGGTGAAAGACAGTAAAAATCAACCAGTAAGGAAAAATGGTATAAAAATGACATTTTTTTAATAAAATAAAGTTTTATATATACTTACCCAGTAATTACATAGATATTAGTTTCTTTTAACCGGCAGCTTAAAATTTTGAAATTGCATGTCACGCTAGTTTGTTTTGGTCATGGCGACGTGCCCCACCCACTTTTGAGTGGAAGAAGAGGTACAACATAGCAAAGAGCTTCAATTTGTTTGTGCCCTTATGTCCAAGTGAGGGGAGGTGGGTGGGCTCCAATCATGTAATTTCCAAGGGCTAACAAAGAAAACCATGATGCCCTTCCCCAGGGTGCAGTACCACACAAAATAACCACAGCAAATCAACTTACCATAACCACCAAAAAACACCAATACACAACCAAGAGACTGGAGGGTACTCCAAATACATAGTACTCCTAGGCTCCCCAAAAAACTTGACACCCTAAGCAAGGCAAAGAGATTAAAGAAAGGACATTGCTTTCTACGTCTCCTCCCCCAACACCATGCCAGCTGCGTAAAACGGACCCAAGGTACTGCACTGATCGTAAGTAGTTTCAATATCCCTAAAGTAATGAGATGCAAACACCGACTTGCACTTCCAAAACGTCGATTGGACAACCGACATGGGGGATGGATAAATTGCACTTAAACGCCAAAGACGTAGTGACCGCTCTTATCTCATGGGCTTTTACCTTGCAAGAGGAGAGAGAGTCTTCGGTCACCATGGAGTGTGCTCCTGAAATCAAGTTCCTGAGAAAGTATGCCAGGGCATTCTCAGACAAGGGTCGAGAAGGATATTTCACAAAACAACAAAGGTTCCTTGATGTACCACAAATAGTCTTCGTTCTGTGAAGATAAAACTTAAGGGCCTTTACTGGACAGACAGCTCTTTCTTCTTCTTCAGGTGGGCCTACTATCTCGGACAACCTCTTGATCGTAAAAGAACGAGGCCATGAATTCCATGGCAATTTGTTCTTGTCTAAAAAGTGTAAGGAAAAGGAGCAAACTGTATTCGCGAAAAAATCCAATATTTTTGTCAAAAGCATGGATTTCACTGGATCTTTTGGCAGTGGCCAAGGCGACCAGAAAAAGTTTTCCTGGTAAGATCCCATAAAGAGATAGACTGCATGGGTTCAAAATGTGAACTGGCTAGCCATTTAAGTACCACGTCTAGATTCCAGGACAGCAAAGGTTTTTCCTTAAGCTTTGTGGTATCAAAGGACTTAATAAGGTCGGGCAAATCCTGGTTAGATGATAAGTCCATCCCTTTATGGTGGAAAACTGAGCTAAGCATTGCCCTGCAGCCTTAAATGGTAGAGGTGGAAAGTCTTTTAGTGGAGCATAGGAACAGAAGAAAGTCCCCTATTTCTGTTACAGAGGTATTACAAGAGGACACATTTCGTCTGCACCAAGACCTGAAGATGGACCACTTAGCCTGGTAGACATTATCTGATGACTGTCTTCTGCACTTCGCAGTCGCATCTGCAGCTGCTCTTGAAAAGCCCTTTTTTCGGAGCAGTCGCCTAACAGTTTGAATCCTGTTAGGGCCAGAGAAGATAGGTTTTGGTGGAACCGTCAGAAGTGAGGTTGCCTGAGAAGTTGTTGCTTCTGTGACAGCAGTCTCAGGAAGTCCGCAAGAAGTTCCATCAGATCCGGGAACCACTCCTTCGCTGGCCAGACGGAGCCTATCAAAATCATGGACAGGTTTTGATGAGACCAGAATTTGTTGGTGACTTGTCTCATTCAACTGAATAGGAGAAAGGCATACTGTACATATCTTTGCCCGACCAGTCCTGCAACATTGAGTCAGTCGCCCATGCTAAGGGATCTGGGACTGGTGAGCAGAAGAGAGGAAGTCGGTGATTCCTGGAGGACGCGAACAAATCTATCATGGGTATCCCCCAGAGCTTCCACAGATCCAGACAAACCAACGGGTCTAATGTCCATTCCGTGGGAAGGATCTGTTTCTGACGGCTCAATTCGTCCGCCAGAACGTTGAGTCTCCCCTGGATAAACCGTGCTATCACTTGTGTTGTTGTGGTGTAACCAGAGAAGAAGACCCCTTGCCGCTTCATACAGGGAGAAAGAGTGAGTTCCCCTGTTTCTTGATGTACGCCAGTGCCGTTGTGCTGTCTGAATGCACTGCTACTGTCTTCCCGTGAACTTCTGAAGCAAAGCACTGTAGGCCCAGAAATATAGCCTCTAACTCCTTTACACTGATGTGCCAGTTTTGCTGTTCTTGAGACCAGGTACATGACACTTCTTTTAACCCCAAACCCCAACCTACGTTTGACGTGTCTGAAAAGAGCTCTAGGCTGGGGTTCAGAGGTAGAAGAGATTTCCCTTCTGATAGCCTCTTCCTGGAACTCCACCAACAAAGATCCTCCTTGATTTCTACCGTTCTCAGGAACACAAACGAGTCTGGGAACTTTTTCTTTTTCCAGTTGGCTCTGAGGAAGAATTGCAGTGGTCCCAGGTGTAGCTGAGGGAGCTTCCATAAAGAAAGTCAAAGCATGAGAGGAGGGAGTAGCTGGCAAAAAGAAGCTTGGGGAGGTCGCTAGCAGGAACCTCAATAATGCAGAGTACCCTGAAGAAGGAGCATCTCGATCTGGAGCAACCTCTTCTTTAGAAGAAACAGGAGAAAGCGATAAGTCCATCGTCGTCTGAGCTGTAGGAGGAGCTTTCTGATGCAAACTTAGAATATTATCTAGTTTGCTCTGAATCGGGTCAACCGAAGGAGGAACACTCTCTGAGACGATACTACAATGACGTGGTGGAGGAGCAGGTGCCAACCGGCGCTCAGGGAGCACTGTAGAGACGGGAGCCAATGACGAAACTTGATGGCGAAAGGGTGCCAGTGGGTGCTCATCTGTAAAAGGGAGCTTGGGCGCTTCGATGCTAGTTGCTGGCGGCTCGGGCGCTTATTGTAGAGGTGAAGGTGCTGGGTGCACAACTCCTGATGAAGGAGTTCCCTTAAGCAATGAAGAATGTCTACACGCCACAAGGTGTTTCGGTACCAATTTATGATCGTCATCTGATGTAGCAGAAGAGAATCGCTCCAGGTTATCCCAGTGGCTGACAAGGGACACGCTGAACCCCTGCCTTTTTTACACCAACGGCCTTTGGTTGCGGTCTGGGATTCATCAACAGACTGAACCGAGGGGGCGAATGCTCAGGGCAGACCCCACTGACATCCCTTACGCTACCAGTTTGACTCCTCCCAGGTGCTGGGGTGAATGTCAGGGACCTTGGCCTAAGAGAATCGACTGGCCGAACAGCCACCTCCTCCACTACCACTGCACTTGCACTGGGTGCCACGGGGGCCTCTGACTCACTTTTATCCATTAACACTTTCATGGATGATGCTAATTTAGCAATTGATTGCACAATTAACTCAAAGCGAGCGTCAATTTTCGACTCCAAACTGATGATGGTGTTGGGATCGGAAATGTGAGAGCCGGGTAAAGGAGAGGATTGCACAGGTGGAGGAGATGGAACGGGACCATAAGAAATTACAGGTGCAATTGCATCCGATTTAGCGGATGAATCCTGGCTAGCTAAGGCTTTACTAGATTCCCTAGCAATAGCCTTCCTCTTCTTATCTCTAGCTAGTTTCTTAAGATGTGAATCTAAAGTCTTCCACTTCTTTAAATCCCAGTCACTTCATTCCTCACATTGTAAATCCACTGAACAGGTTTGTTCCCTATATTGAACACAAACAGTGTAAGAGTCATAGGATTCTTTAGTAAGTCTAGTATTGCAGCCCTTGCTACAGTACCTAATACTAGAACTCCTATACTTGCCACACGCTAAGTTGGCGGTGATGCCCTGCCCCTTTGTAAGAGAAGGTGGTGACTGGAATACAGCAAATATTCGTGTGGCTATTCATTTGAGTGTGTTCAATGTGCTTGCAAGTACTAAATCAAGTTGTTTTTCCTGTAGCAGTCAATTATAGTCTTTAAAGAAAAGAAAAAAGTATGTCAAATTATTAACACCTCTAATTACTTTGAGAATATTATGATTACATTATAATTCAAATAGTCAAAGTCAAGGATTTTACACGTTTTCGAATGTAGTCTGATTCATTTATCTTCAATCTCCAGTAAATACATAAAAGATAGGTCAAAATCACGTCAATCATTCAAGTCATTTAAATATGGAGATGCTATATAAAATGAATATACAGTAGTAGTCTCAGTGTCCAAATAACACGTTTAATGCTTAAAAAACATGCGTCTTATGTAGGGGGGCAAAATGATCACTAAAATAGCCGGTGAATTGAAACTGGAGGGAATTTCAAACGCAGTAGTTAACCGAGATAACCTAGAATAAAAAGAAACAGCTGGCAGCAGTAACCATTCCGAGATATACATACACTGAAGTATACAGGAGGAGTGTCTTGACTTTAATAATGGAGGATTTCTTGAGACACCAAACGTATTGAACAGATAATGAGCCAGATGAGAATCGTGAGCAGCATAATCAGGAATGCGAAGACGGTATTTTAAAAAGGACTGCTGCTGCAACGGGAATATCCGTCCACTCCATTCAGCGAATAAAGCAACAACACAAGCGTGCAGAAATGTACTCCCCACCCCCTAGGACCAGAACATCACCTGTAATGGGAGCTTTGGATAATTTTGATAAGGATTGTGTACGCCGGGAGATAATGGCTTTCTACGAAAGAGGCGAAATGCCAGCAATCGAGAAATTACTAGAAAAGGTGAAGGAGCCACCTGTGAATTTTCCTGATACTTATACGTCCCTTCTCAAGCTTGTTAAGGAAATTGGGTTACGCTATAAAAAGGTTGAAAGTGGCAGGAAGTTGTTAATGGAAAGGAATGATATTGTTCTTGCAAGAAATAAATATCTAAGACTTATTGATGAAAACAGAAAATCTGACACTCCAAGGCCAGAAATATACGTGGATGAAACATGGGTCAATCAAAGAGTGTATGAACAATTGTTGGACATTACCTGATGGAATTGTTGGTCCAAGAGTGAAAATGGGAAAGGGAGCTAGGTTTATCATAGTGCATGCTGGGGGAGAAATGGATTCGTACCCGGAGGGTTGCTAATTTTTCTATCAAAAAGTGGTAATAAGGGCGATTACCATCACAGTATGAATCATACATGCTTCCTATCATGGTTTCAAACACATCTACTGGCAAACATTCCAGCTCGGTCTGTCAATGTCTCAGATAATTCTTCATATCATTCCAAATTATCAAACAAAGCACCTGTCAGCAGTTCAAAGAAAGCAGCAATTGTCTCCTGGTTAACCAAACACAATATAGCTCATGACCCTTCTTTTACCAAATGCGAACTTCTTGATGTGGTAAAGCAGCACAAGTATCTACAGGAGTATGACATTGACAAAATCGCTCGAGATGCTGGCCATAAGATACTTAGACGTCCTCCTTATCATTGCGAATTCAACCCCACAGAAGTGATTTGGGCACAAATAAAAAATGAGGTTAAGAAATGCAATTCAAATCAAAATCAGACTTTGACAAATGTTGAACATATGACTAAACGTGCACTAGACAGAGTAACAGCAGAGGATTGGAGGTCATATATGCATCACACAAGAGAAGTGGAGGATATTTATAGAAGTGATATAGCATGTGACCATCTAACTGAAAAATTTATTATAAACATTACCAGTGACAGTGAGGAGTCAAAAAGCCATGATTGAAGTAATTGCTGTACTTAAATGAAATGTTTAAAGTACCAATGACGAATGAATTTGTTATTTTGAGGTATTGTTTGATGTATCCAATGATGAATCAATTTGTTTTCTTTTGTTCAGTCACTTAAATGTTTGACGTATCAAGATATATATTTATTTTACCTAATAATATGTTTACATATAATTGCAGCAAGTTTCCGATCTAAAAGGATCGTTAGACTGAGTTATAACACACCGAAACTTACAGCAAAATATAAAGATGGCAACACTGACTTACTCAGTCAAATTGTCTACGATGAGCAAGCTGTCAGAATCAGCTGATCACAGAGTGGCTGTTCATCTGGACATTTTACCTCCCCACTGCCATCATGCATATTTTATGGTGTCTTATGATTCATATAATCATATAGCATATTTATAGGTATGCAATCAGCAAATTTATAGGTATGCAATCAACAGTATATAAGTTATTACGAAACATGGCTTGTATTATTTGTTTTTATTCAATCCATATGTAACATAATGCCCTGAAATAGCAACTTGTTTACATTCGACAATAATTTTGTTTCTTCGGCTTTGATTTCCTGTAACATATATAAATTCTTTTTTCCTACTCTGAATGACATTTTGATTCAATGAAAGAATTTCTAACTCTAGTTCTCCAATAATTAACATTTCACACAGGAAATGGACAGAGGATTATATCATATCAAAATATTTTCTATGAAAATGCAGATAAGGACTCAAACTAATGAAGTGGGCGGGCCATCACTGCCAACTTAGCATGTGGCAAGTATAGCGTCAGACATCCTGGAAAATTATAAAGGCAAGTCCAAAAAATGGGCAAAAAGTCGTAAACCAATGATCAAAAGTCGCCTAACACTATCTAAATTGTGCCGAAAGGCTACGAAAATAAATACTTCACCAATCATAGATAAAACAAACAACCAGTACAGTACAAATTTCAAAATTCAAGCTGCTGCCAACCAATCCTTCAATCACAGCCAGCAGAAACAAATTGAAGTTCTTTGTTATGTTGCACCTCTTCTTCCACCCGAAAGTGGGTGGAGACCATCGCCATAACCAAAACAAACTAGCGTGACCCGCATTTTCAAAATTTTAAGCAGCTGGTTAAAAGAAACTAATAGCTTTGTAATTACTGGGTAAGTTACTTATATAAAATCAAGTTCTATATCTATGAAATATAATTTGTACATTTTCTCTATTTTCTGAAAACTGTGGATACTAGATGAACTACAAACCACACAAATAAAATGTTTATCAAGTTGGTAATCAGTAACAAAGAACTTGAATTTATATAACCTATATACTGGTTCTTTATTAGAATGTCTACAATACACAAGTAAGCACCCTATTTCATCCACTTGTGCATTCGTTACTTTTAGATTTCTCTTTGTCAAAGACCTAGATGACAACCTTTAAACTGCTACGAACCAGTTAGCTATTCCCCATAAGCATTCCACAGTAAGGCAAGGCGGCTTACTAGTTAGCATTCAAAGCTCACTGAAAAAATTTAAGTTGAAATTTACTGGCATGCCCCCCGGAACACATTGAAGCAAAGTGCACTCCAGGGCCTATGAACTACATCAAGGTGCCAACCCAAGGCCTATGAAGATGCAAAAATGAAAGTGATAAAAAATAACTAAGGTAAACTGACATCTTAAAGACCCAGACACCAAAAGACAAAGTTACAGACTAATACTGTAGTGCTCTAACCTTGTGAACATTTATTTCAATGAGTAACTGCTCCAAGACAGCATCGTACTGCTATAGATCTCAGAGGCAAAAAAGGCAGTGTGGAGAGCCAAGCTTCCTAAACACCAACAGCATAATATAACCCAATCTCCCTGATGCAAAACCTTTGTTAACTACTTGATGGTTCTTACCATTCTCAGGGCAGCTGCCAGCAAAAACCCTACATTTCAATATCTTTGTTTAGTCAACTCCTGGTACAGAAACACTGTGCCTGAAGATCAGGTACTGAGGGAAATCCTTCAGCAGTTCACTACAAAGGGATTTCCCTCAGCAGTTCACTACAAAGGTTATCAGACTTGGGTAAACATTACTGTTCAGACTAATAAAAAGCTATTAGCCTCAATTTGATATTCAATGAAAATACTATAAACGCAGTTCTGCCATGAAAATATAGGTGAAGACATACCCTTCTAACCATGGCAAGTATGAATTACAGCATCTACCATCCCTTCAAAAGGAACTAGATGAGGAAAACCATAATATGAGTTCAAGGCTAAAAGACAAGAACAGACCAACATTAGAATTTCTTCATGTATTCTATAATTCATTTCAGCTCCATAAATGCCTACATCCCTGCAGTGACAGAACTTTTTTTCGTCCAAATACTGTCATGTCTTGGTGCATATCTAGGGAGAAGCAAAATCTTCCACTCATCTTATCATCTTCAGGGTCAACTTACCTAGGCCCTTTAACATAAACCCTTCTTACCATGAGCAAATACACCTGAATTATGGAGTTGCATAGATAATGTTGATACATATCCTGCTACTGACATCGTCCTGAAAAGCCATGATGCTACAAAAAAAAAAAATAAAGGATACTTCAAATTCATATATCACTTATTCTTTGCACAAGATCAACATACAGTTATATGTATGAAGTGAGATTCCAAGTCACTGTCTGACTTGTGTCTTATAAGTTCTGGACAAGAGGAACCAATTAACAAATGTGTTGACTTACTTATCAAAAAAGTTACTGGCTACACAAAACCATATTTCCCTTGGCTGAAATATGGCAACACTTGATTATTAACAGCACCAAGCAGAATAAGACAAATTGCTTAAATTAAACATATAAGTTGAATGCCCTTACTTTGTGAATGAAATCCAATGAGACACTGGATTGAAACAGTGTTCTTCAAGGCATTTTTCTCACATATTTATGGAGAAAATGTCTCAGTTCCTTGGTCTGGAAGATAATGCCTATTCTAGATATATTGACAAGGTTCTCACTTGAAAAGGAATATTCTTCTTTTTCTTACTCTGTCATGGAAATTTGTTAATTCTTTCCCGTGAGAGTCACTGACCTGTAAATCAAATCAGAATAAGAGGAAACAGCTGGAAAACCAGAGTGTCATGTATCATCTCATCCTGGAATTTGGCACACTTGCTATCAAGTCTGGTAGTAGTTCATAAGAGGTCAGCTGACAACCCATATCTGGTACTGTATCCTAACTTGGTTAGCCTTGCAGTTTTCTGACCTTGTTGGCAGATGCAAAAACAAGAGGGTAGTCTTCAAGATGAAGCTCTAGAATGATGCCCATTCTCCTAGTTCCTCCATAATCTCTCAAGAATTAATGTCAGTTCCCATTCTGGGGATCTTGCTGCTACTCCTGTAAAATCCCCCTTAAAGTGTATGAGATATTCAGGTTCTGCTTAGTTTGCACTATTGAATCCTCCTGTTCTAATGGATTACAGTAAGCTGACTGATTACCTTTGCCAACACTGTGAATTTCCTCTCTGCCTAAGGGACACAAGAAGTGAATAAATATAACAAAGGAAACCAGAGGGACCTTATTTCTTTCTCTGCTCCTAGTAAATGTCAACTGTTGAAGACCTGCACAGCACTGCTAATTTACTGCTCCAGCCTACAAAATGTCTTTGCCATCTAACATCAAAACAACTTCAGCCAGGAATGACTGATTGATCAAAAACAGGATGATCCTGGAATCTTAAATGCAAAGATAATCAGCAAAGACTACTAAGTAGCTCTGCCAAAAAGACCTATTCCTGCTACTCTGTCTCAGGGAAACAAGCCTTAGCTTTTTTTTTTTGCCACACAATTTCTAAAAGCAAAGATATAATCTGTCATTTCTGAAGATTAATAGTAAAGGTTACTCACAATAGTGAGTACAGTATTCAGCCATTGACACACACTGGCTCAATAACTATCTCAACAACCTATAAATAACTGTAACTAGTAATTTATGTCTTATATAAGACATAGGCTATCACTGTGTACTGACTGAACTTCTGGTGACTGTTCTAATTCAAACCAACACACAGCAGTGCACCATGAATGTGAATTTCTTCAATTTAATTCATCAAAGACTTCATAAATATTCAACTTAGTTTAACTTCTACCACTTTTACTCACTTTACCATTCATCTTTTGAGCTAGCCTAATGTACTTGATACACAAAACCTTCTGACCAATTTATTTTTCTAATATTCTCATTCCAATGTCTGGTTAAATGGCTAACAATTATCAATGATACGAAATCTTTGATTTTCATTAATTCTGAGACCATACCCTAACCATTAGTTGAGTACAGTCCTTTTTTTAATTTTAAAATAAATAACTTTAGCATCTAAAATTCAGCATCTTCAACTTCAGTCTAAAAAAATCTTACCTGTCCATGCTTCCAGACGTGCACAAGGCTGAATCTTCACAATGTCAGGTGGATCCACAGGGATGTTGAGGCACAGAACCAAAGCCACACTCACTGTTTTCATCTATTGGATATATGAAAAAAATAAAGAAACTGAAAAAATAAATTCAACTGCTAGTCATAAGATGTAAAATTCTTGTATAATAAATGCACTAAAGCTTAGTACGACTGAACCGGAGGTAAGCACAGCTTAATCAAATGCTGCATATTCCAGAGATATTTCTGTTATTAAACTTGATTACAATCAATTCACTTGATCAAGGGCACATAACAATTCAATGGAAAAAGCTACTCACTGGATAGTCATTTAACAGCTACATCTTTCATTGTATAAGCATTTTTAGATTATGTCTGGCTAATTAAATATACTTTCATGAAATTTAACCACCTCCTCTACCTACATTACAAGTCAAGGTTCTTTCATCCTCATCTTGGAGGAATAGCTTTCTTATAATTACCAATCACCTTACAAAAAATATTTAAGATCCATTTGGATATTAACTTTTACATCTTGATTACCAGATTCATATTTTCCGTATCAAACCCTTTTAGAATACTATTCTCACATATGACATTACCTAACCTCACTGGCAGTATGTTCAAATTCATCTATAGAAGTCTATGTCTATCATCTGCAATCTTAATAATAGACATTGAAAAACTACAACTTTCTCCAATGATTAGAGGACAAAGGGAAGAAAAACAGTATGATGGCAGAAGGTAGAGGGATCCCTCTAGCAACAGGAAATTACCTGTACCAATGATTCAAAAATATTTTTCATCTGTTCAACCACTGAACTAAAAACTGCATTTCTGATTGTTAAGAATATGATATTTTAATGATAAAATAAGGTTTGTTCATACTTACCTGGCAGATATATATATAGCTGTATTCTCCGAAGGTCCGACAGAATTTCAAATTTCGCGGCACACGCAGTGGCCGGTCAGGTGGTTAGTACCCATTCCCGCCGCTGGGAGGCGGGTATCAGGAACCATTCCCATTTTCCATTCAGATTTTCATAGTGCCGTTGTCTCCTGAGGGGAGGTGGGTGGGCACTACGAATATATATATCTGCCAGGTAAGTATGAACAAACCTTATTTTATCATTAAAATATCATTTTGTTCATGAAACTTACCCGTCAGATATATATATAGCTGAATCACACCATTGGAGGTGGGCAGAGACAGCATAGGATTGAGAAACAAAACAATGTAGATGATTACACATCTTGGTTCCTTACCTTTTAGCATAGCTGACTTCGTGATTACTGTCACCCAAGTCTGCGTCTGCTTTACTGGAGTTTCCAACGAGGTAGAGACCTATATGGTTGGAGAGTTCCAGACGATCTGTCAACGGGGACGTGACCACTATGTGCCCAGATCGTAGCCCTCAAGAAGGAAGCAAAGAGACAAAAATAACCACCTGACCTACCAAACATCGTGACTAGTTAAAAACTAAGGAAAGGGAAGACTGCCCCCACAGTCTACCCACAACCATAAAAACACAACCAAAAAATTTTAAAAACTATTCCTAACCATACATTAAAGGATAGGATGGGTACTGCCTCCTTCTCCCAAGATCGTACCAGCCGAAACGTAAGGTCCCAATGAACAGCAAGACTCATACACTGTTCTTACGTCCTTTAGGTAATGAGAGGCGAACACAGAATGACTCCTCCAAAAGGTGGCATTCATAATATCGTTCAGAGCCATGTTCTTTTGAAAGGCTACTGACGTTGCAACAGCCCAACCTCATGCGCTTTAACTTTCAAAAGTTCAAGTCACTCTCCTGACAACTCTTATGCGCTTCTTGAATGGTGGACCTCAAGAAGAAAGCCAGCGCATTTCTTTGACATGGGGACGTCAGGTCTTCTCACCGAGCACCATAACCTGTCTGCAAGACCTCTCGACTCTTTAGTCTTGTTCAATTAGAATTTAAGAGCCCGAACAGGGCAAAGCAGTCTTTCTGGTTCCTGGCCCAGAATACCCGCCAAACCTTTCAATTCAAAGGACTTCGGCCAGGGGTGAGACGGGTTCTCATTCTTGGCAAGAAAAGACGGTTGGAGAGAACACACTGCATCGTCTCCTTTAAAACCAACTGACTTAGATATCGCATGAATCTCACTGATTCTCTTTGCAGTAGCTGTGAGCCACTAAAAATAAAGTCTTCTTTGTTAAGTTCCTCAAAGAAGCAGCATGAAGGGGTTCAAAAGGGCTTTGCATCAGGAACTTAAGAACCACGTCCAAGTTCCAAGATGGAACCAAAACTGAGGTACCTTAGTCGTCTCGAACGACCTAATGAGGTCATGGAGGTCCGTATTGTTGGCGATATCTAATCCTCTGTGTCGAAAGACCGCCGACAACATACTCTTATACCCCTTAATAGTAGAGACTGCCAGCTTCGAACTTCCCTAAGGAAAAGAAGGAAGTCTGCAATCTGGCTCACAGTGGTCGAGGAAGAGAAATCCTCTGGCGAGTACACCACTGTCGAAATACGGCCCACTTCGATTGATAAACTGCGATCGAGGATGTTCTTCTGGCTCTCGCGATCGCTCTTGCCACCTGCTTCGAAAAACCTCTCGCTCTCGCCAGCATTTCGATAGTCTGAACGCAGTCAGACCGAGAGCGGAGAGGTTTTGATGGTATCGTTCGAAGTGGGGCTGTCTGAGTAGATCTGGACGAAGAGGTAACACCCTTGGAAAGTCTACCAGCAGCGACATTACCTCCGAAACCACTCTTGTAAGGCCAATACGGAGCGATCAGAGTCATCCTCGTATCTTGCGACGACGCTAACTTCCTGACCACTTCTCCCAGGATCTTGAAGGGAGGGAAAGCGTAAAGGTCCAGACGAGACCAGTCCCAAAGAAGGGCGTCTATTGACACTGCTCCTGGATCCAGGACAGGAGAGCAGTAAAGCGGAAGCCTGTTGTTCTTTGACGTTGCAAACAGGTCCACTAAGGGACGACCCCATAAACCCCACAGTTTTTGGCACACTTCCTGGTTCAGAGTCCACTCTGTCGGGAGCAGTTGATGACGACGACTTAGCAGGTCCGCTCTCACGTTCTGAACGCCTGCTACGAACCTCGTCAAGATCGTAACGTTCCTGGAACTCGCCCACAACAGGATCTCTTTCGCAAGAACGAACAACAGGGAACGAGAATGAGTGCCTCCCTGTTTTTTCAGGTAAGATAGAGCAGTGGTATTGTCCGCGTTCACCTGGACTGTGCGACCGGACACTTGATCTTGGAAGAATCGAAGGGCCAGAAAAATCGCCCTAATTCTTTCATATTGATATGCCAGGCCACCTGTTCCCCTCTCCAGATGCCTGACACTTCTCTCTTGCCCAGTGTTGCTCCCCACCCCGACATTGACGCGTGGGAGAACAACACTAGGTCGGGTTCGGAAGGCTGAGAGACACGCCCTCTGAAAGCCTCGAGGGATCCAACCACCACCTGAGATGCTCCTTCACTTCGAGGGAAAGTTTGAGAGACAACTCGAGATTTTCCTTGTCTTCCCAGTTGTCTTGCAGGAAGAACTGAAGAGGCCTGAGATGTAGTCTCCCTAGGAAAACAAACTTTTCCAGTGAGGAAATGGTCCCCAGCAGACTCATCCACTCCCTCACCGAACAGGTTTCTTTCCCTAGGAAGGCCAGGACTTTTTCGTAGCACAGCTGTTGACGTTCCGGGGACGGAAAAGCCCGAAAAGCCACTGAGTCCATCTGAATCCCCAGATACACGATGGACTGCGTTGGGGTCAGGTGTGACTTTTCGAAGTTGACCAGCAGGCCGAGTTCCTTCGTCAGGTTTAAAGTTGCTTGAAGATCCTCCAGACACCTCTCCCTCGATGACGCTCGAATCAGCCAGTCGTCCAAGTAGAGCGACACACGTACGCCTGCCAGATGCAGCCACCTTGCTACATTCCGCATGATGACGGTGAAAATCATGGGAGCTGTGGACAGGCCAAAGCAAAGAGCTCTGAATTGATACACCTTTCCCCTCAAGACGAACCTCAGGAACTTCCTTGACTGAGGATGTATCGGTACGTGGAAGTACGCGCGTCTTGAAGGTCGAGGGATACCATCCAATCCCCAGGTCTTAAGGCTCCTAGAACAGACTGCGCCCGTTTCCATCTTGAAAGTTTCTTTTCGCACGAAGCGGTTCAGGCTGCTGACATCCAGCACAGGTCTCCAACTTCCCGACTGCTTCGGGACCAGGAACAGCCTGTTGTAGAAGCCCGGGAATTCAGGTCTCACGACCTGTTCTATTGCTCTCTTGACGAGCATTTGCTGCAGCAGGTCGTATAGGATCTCTTGTTTTCTTGGACCGTCATTTACGGAGAGGTCCAAGGGCGAAAGGCTCAAGGGAGGGGGAGAAAGGAAAGGGATCTTGTATCCTTTCTCTAAAACCGAAAGGGACCAACTGTCTGCCCCTCTCACTTTCCAGACTTCGGAAAACGCAAGAAGCCTGGCACCCACCGGTATCTGGAGGAGAATCACATCACTTCTTGCCCCTACCTCTAGCAAGGGCTTTACCTCTCGAGAGGTTCTTTCCTCGAGAAGAAGGCTTCGAGGATGCTCCGGCACGAAAGGGCTTCTTCATCTTGGGAGAAAGTTGCCGGTTTGACGTCGTCGAGGTCACAGGAACCGCAGGGCGCTTCGATGACTGAGCCAACAGGTCCTGTGTGGTCTTCTCTTGCAAGCTTGCAGCGATGTCCTTTACCAACGAAGCCGGGAAAAGATGATTGGAAAGGGGAGCAAACAACAGTTCTCCTTTCTGTGCCAAGGAGACGGACTTCGTAGCGAAGCCGCAGAATAGAGACCTCTTCTTGAGCACTCCTGTTGCAAAGTGCGAGGCCAATTCGTCAGAACCATCTCGGACCGCCTTGTCCATACAAGACAAGACGCTCAAAAGGTCCGACAAGGAGATCGAGTCCTGACTCCGAGACTTAATGTCCAAAGCTCCAAGACACCAGTCAAGGAAGTTGAAGACTTCTAACGTCTTGAAAAGGCCCTTCAAAAGATGGTCCATCTCCGTAAGAGTCCAGGGAATCTTGGCCGTCGACAGATGAGCCCTCCTACTCGAATCAACGAGCGAGGCGAAGTCTCCCTTAGATGAGGAAGGAAGACGTAAGCCTAAGTCTTCTCGGTCTCATACCACATCGCCGCTTTTCCCGAGAGTCTTGAAGGGGAAGGGCGAAAGAAGACTTTCCTTGAGCCTTGCGGGAGTCCATCCACAAATGGACTTTCTTGAAGGCCCGCTTAGTGGAGAGCGATTTAGTCATTTTCAGGAATCCCGGGCTTTCCTAGACTTAGAAGAAGTCAGTTGAGAAGGAGGGAGAGAGGAACTGCCGGCAGAAACTTGTCAGAAAACAATTCCTTCAACAGCTTGACGAGGATCTGGTAGTCCGGCGACGAGGACTGATCCTTCAACTCATCTTCAGACTCCGAGACCCTGAGTCTATCTCCAACATCGGGCGGGGAAGAGCAGAGAGAAGTTGGAGAGGAAACACGCCGCAGGGACCTCTGCTTGGAAGAGGAACTGGCGTGCAAAGCAGCTGGAGAACCAGGAACCCCACGAGCC
The DNA here is from genome assembly GCF_040412425.1 of Macrobrachium rosenbergii. NCBI lineage: Eukaryota > Metazoa > Arthropoda > Malacostraca > Decapoda > Palaemonidae > Macrobrachium > Macrobrachium rosenbergii. The sequence goes on along the minus strand of NC_089741.1, from coordinate 16,401,999 downwards.
GACAGCAACGGCAGGTGGAGCGTCTTGAAGGGAGTCAAAAAACGTCCATCGGGGCGTCACGTCTGGCAGCATGACGAGCTTCTTGAGCGTCCAGCCGGGCGTCACGTCTGGCAGCATGACGAACGTCATAAGCCTGGCGAGCGTCATCAACAAAATGGAGAACATGACGTCTAGAACGAGAAGGAGGGAGGGCGTCCTGGGGTGACGCGTCAAGACGATCCTCCCCAACACCCTCTGGGGACGAGTCTAGGATTCCTTCCACGACGAGCGGGCGAAGCAGACGAAGGTGACGAACGAGGAGCAGGAGAAGGAGACCGCCTAGATCTCTTCACTGGAAGTCTAACATCCTTCCGACGAGGACGGGACCTGGACTCTCTCTCTGCAATGAACGAGGAGAGTTGCTGCTGCATGGAGGCAATAAGGGTCCTCGTTGGTGACGCCTCTCTCTCTGGAGAATCACGGAACCTAGAGGCAGAAGGACGAGGGGGCGTCCTAATCCTCTTCTCTTGATGAGGGAGAGCTCTTGGGCGCTCAAAAACGTCTTCTTGGGATGACGTCCGGTACTTCTTTTGCGGGGGAAACGCATCCACAAACTCTGGCGAGGAGCACAGAGTAGGAGAGAGAGGACGTGAAGCGTCCTCCTCCCTAAAGCTTCTCTTAAGAGGCGAGAGTCTATCTGACGGTTCCAACCCCTGCGTGGGGAGGGCGTGTCAGAAGGCGAAGCAGTCCTTCAGGACCCGAACACGAGATCGAGCCTGGGCAGCCTGGGAAACGTCTTCAGGACCTGCCGAAGGGACGCCAGACCGGTGGGGGTTCCCCGTCACCCTCCTTCGGCTTTCGACATGCTCTCTCCCTGAGTCCTGGGAGTCCAGCAGAGGTCCAGGCCTAGAGGCATGATGGGGCCGGTCTGACGCCCCCTCCACTGCACTGGGGGCACTAGTCACTTCACAACACTTATCTTGGAGAGCTGACACTTTAGATTCTAAAGCACGAATCGATTCCATCATAGCGGAAAGCATATTAGTCTCCACTGGCACGATCTCAGGGGCAGGAGACAAAACCACAGGGTTAGGATCTAAAGGTACAGGGGAGTTAGGGCCGACATCAACACTTCCGCAAAGAGAAGCACTCCTGGAGGAAGACCTCCTCAGTCGATCACGCTCCAACTTCCTCACATATTTATCATACGCTCTCCATTCATTTTCAGACAAAGAAGCACATTCATCACACCTATCATTCAACATGCATATATGCTTCCTACAGTTAGAACAAATAGTGTGAGGGTCAACCGCAGCTTTCGGCAACCTCACCTTACATTCAGACATCACACACGCACGGTAACTAGCAGAGCTAGACCCAGACATAATGATAATCTAAATCAAAACCCAAAGAAAAGTCAAAAAAGCGTATGCCGATCTACCGATCCAAAGTCAAAATACCAAAAGACAATGAGATACTCAGTAATCTAGAAAAAAGCAAATCCTATGACGGAGGTGCAGACAACAGTTGTTGACAACACCGGCGACAGAGAAAATCTGAATGGAAAATGGGAATGGTTCCTGATACCCGCCTCCCAGCGGCGGGAATGGGTACTAACCACCTGACCGGCCACTGCGTGTGCCGCGAAATTTGAAATTCTGTCGGACCTTCGGAGAATACAGCTATATATATATCTGACGGGTAAGTTTCATGAACAAAATGTAGATTTTGAGTTTTGTGCATACTGTCAATATATGAATATAGGTTGGTTTACATAAAATCAAGTGACCAATATCAAGACATCATCTCATGGGCATTACTTGGGACACAAATGACATGGGATACCTTGTGACCAGTGTTTACTGTGAGGTGAGTGAAATGCCTCTAGCACAATGATGACTGATTTCTTGGCGGAATTCATGGCACCTTTACAGAATATGGATGCTAGCACTGTCATGTAGTGAATATCAGCTGAAGGAACAAGTATTATGCAATCTTAGGTGTTCCTCATTCAACAAATCCTAAGATAGGTGGCCAAGCAGAAAATCTAATCATAACAACTTAAACCAAAACTAACATTGTTGAGGAAAAGGAAGTTACCACTCTGTACAGCTTCTTATCCGGAAGATAACAGTACAAGAGAACAGGTTTTGACGTAGGGAAAACCTATTTTTGGTAGCCGCTGTGAGTCCTCAAAGGAGTTACTCTCTCAAAGTCCCCTCAGGGATCCATAGGACAGACCAACCAACTGCAAAGAATTCTCTTATAGTTCGTCTCTGCCAGAGTAGTACTTGTTGGCCCAAAGTTAGAATATCCTACAACAACTGCCTTGGCTCTCTACGTCCCTCTCTCACAGACAACAGCATATGTCGGCCATCTTCCTCATTAGCCTACATGCCAGGTCTTTGTAAGATAAATGTTCATCCCAGTCCCATGCCTTTTCGTAAGAAAAAGTGGGTGGGTCTGAGGACTCACAGCAGCTACCAAAAATACGTTTTTCCTAGCATTGAAAATTGAAGTAACATATGGGAAACACTATGATCATTTAATTCCTCATCAATACCAAACTGAACAGTACCAATGATTGTAAGCAGAAGATAGATAATTTCTTCTTAATTTAAAGCGAGGAGCAAGCTATTATTATGATATTTACTTGTTAATGTAAGAAAGATCTGAAATTTTCCAAGAATGCTCTTTTTAATATCCACTCTACTATTTTGTGAGGTCATGCTGGAACACTTAGGGTCATGCACAGTTCATTTCCCTAACTGTCTTTCACAAAGTTTGATACCATGTCTCTTGTTGTCTTTCTCATTTTTTAGCCAATAAAAACTTTTCTCCAGCTGACATATTTTCAGACTTCTTCCAACTTTCCTTTCTTGCTGGTATTCAGTAGGGTGCTGCCAGTTGTGCCTAAAGCACAATACCATAAGTAGGAACAAACAAACCTTGTAGAACTTAATCATGACACCTCATTAAAAACATAATTCAACTTTGATTAGTTTACATTTGTTACGACCTATTTTAGCTGATCCAGATTGGCATCACTGTTATTTTTACTTTAATACCAACATCTAAGCAACCACACTGATAGAGTAATTTGAACTTTCATAGCATGCAAGACCATTTAAAAAAAAATTATGGTAAGCAATGCCTGAGGCAGGTTGGAGTTCAGGGGCTACCTCGCTAGTTGGACTTGGCATACTTGGTTAGGTTAGGAAGGAGGGCATCTTCGCATTTCATTTGAAGGTTTACAGTGCTCTAAGTGAGCTTATGGGTTGGGAACATCCTTAGAAGGAGAACCAACACCCAAGCCAGGTAGGACCTGACATCCTAGGCTAGGTTAGATTTGGATGTGTCTCTGCATTTCCCACTATAACTTTGGGTGTTCTAAGGCAGGTTACGGGGAGCTCCCCTCCCAGGTATGTATAACCTAGCAACCTGGGTAACTTCATGTTGTGATTTACTGCTTTTTTGATAGTACATACTTATGACACTGGAACAGGATTTTGGGTCACGAAAGAAAAACTTAAAATTATGAAAATGTACCATTTTGCGTTATCCTTCCAGACCCATACCCGCTATGTTCAACCAACTTAACCACTGAGTACGTAAACAGGTCAATGGGTTTGCATTTCTTGTTATGACATAGGCCTACAGCCTGGATTTGGCTGTAAATCACACTGACCAATTTATTGACCCTGTCCCAGTGTTCAACAAACTAACCTAAAGCTTACAGATGGAGGTCAATGGGTGTAACTTTCTAAACCTCATGGCCTGGCTTCAGCTTCAACTTCTTTTGGTTTACTTATAAGTATATCAAAGATATATTCCATCCTAACCTACTGCTGGACTGTACAATTGGAACTTCAGAAGTTCAAGCAAAGGTGCAACACATTACTACCATGAAACAATTCTCTCTGTAATTTACTTACATTTTCATCTATTTACCTATTTGTTGATCTATTTTTTCTTTTCTAATAACTGACCACTTCTTTCTGCATTTTCTATTACCTTCCACTACCGCTTTCAACTAAACACCATAATCCTTGAAGTTTAAATTTCAAGTCAATGGCCACTGAGGGCTTGTTCCATATTAAAAGGATTCATATTCTGAACAATAATAATAATAAAATAATGATAATAATAAACACAGGCCTATTCCTCAGATCACTCTCCTGTTTAGCTAAAAACCCATAGTCCTTAAGGCATAACCTGGGCTATGTCTACATAGACACAGCCTATGACTGGCCAGGTTTAAACTCCTTGCAACCTATCCATCATGTATTCTACGTGTTACCAACTTGATTCGTAAGAACTTGCCTACTTTAACAATTATCCTAGCATAAGCTACTACATACCTTGAGTAAAACTGATGAGTACTGCTATGGGCTGGTTCCCACCCGTTGGCGATTGTAATATTTACTACCTTTTGTGTTTTTGTTCAAGTCTATGCCTTTTGTTTGTATTTACGATATTTACAGTCTTTTTTTTATGCTTTTACATTTATCCCCAAGGAGCTGGCACTAAACACGGTGCCCATTTTGCATGTAAAATGATAGTTACCTAATCATTTTTTCAGAACCAGACTTGTCTGCATTCATGAAAGATACAAATCACTGGATAGCCTAGCCTGGTAGCTTAAGCTTAGCATACATGGCCATATAAGCATAGCTAACCTGGTTCTAGAATATGGGAAATGCTTGCATGCTTAACCCAGGATACTCATTGACCTAAATTTGATAAATTAATCTGTCACTCCTTAGTCTATGCCTAAACTTATGGTAACCTAACCTCGGATAGCCTCGCAGGGAATCCTAGTTTAGGGGTCCAAATTCACTGCATTACATAAAGTCAAGATCAGCACACACTTTTATCAAATATCTGTTGAATCATGCAGAGATTATAAAAAAAAAGGGAATAAAGGGGAACGTAAACACACAAAAACATGTCTTAGGGGATAACTGACCCTAGGATTTTGAGAAAATCGCAAACCTCTGTTTCTGTGAGCAGATAAACTGCTCAATTTTTTCATATTTATCAAAAATTGGCTGCTGAAGAGCAAGAGTCCATGCCAGGTTCCTACCTGGTTCCTGGTCCCTAAGCGCTCACTCCACAAACACAGTTGCAGGCACAGTGGAACTATGTAGGGGCTCTGCATTGGGTATGACTTCATAAATTGGTTTTTCCTATAGTATTTTGGTTGCTCATTAAGAATTTACCATTATTTTCTTGTTGGTATACTGTAATTTGTATGCTGCCCATCCTGGAATGCTATCGTGCATGAGCAGTGATACAGGGAAGCTTTTGGTAAAATGTGGGGGCAAGCACAGAGGGCGATGATCTAGAGCTGACGGTCCGACCGACAGTGCTACTCTTTATGTGTGGACGCTCATCCATCGAACAGTTGTGGGAGAACTGA
>NC_089741.1:16326598-16391598 GCF_040412425.1 Macrobrachium rosenbergii | reverse complement strand
GGCTCAACAGTGTGACTGAGTAACACCGCTATTGACAAAACTGGTTAATGATATAGACACTGAGAGGCTTTAGCCTCACTAAAATTCTCACAAATACACTTTTATAATAAAAATTTTTTTTCCCAAACATATGGACAAAAAAAAAAGCCATCTAAAAAATAATTCAAAAATCGCCTTGCTATGTCGCGAAATGAGTTATCTTTGGCTTTTTGAAGGTGCAAGATTCAAGTGTATTTCCAAGCACATGTTACAAATAGTTTTTTTATCTGCGATATTTGATGACTCAAAGACTCTTAGTTGTTTTATTCAGCACCACCCATCGCTATGAGATTGCAGTTTACTTTGACAATAAAACCAGCCAGCATAAATGAGAATTGGTTTAGTTGTTCTTTACAATGCCTTGAATTAAACATCACAGACTATTGTTTTTTAGTAATCTGTGGTGAATTACACCGATAAATAATTTGTATCAGTAATAATCAGAATTACAAGTCATGCCGGACAAACAAACTGGATCGCGTATGTATATCTTTGATCACTGAAAGCATATTGCAACTACGGATTTTTATAAAAGAAAATAAGTTGCTTATCAGAGTATGATTAGTGTCAGCCAAATCTCATGAGCAGAGGTGGGTCTGGTGAAATTCGAATTTTAACTGGCAAAGGGACAAGCGCCTACCACACTCAAGTTTCAGATGCAGTGCCGAAGGAAAAGTCTGGGGCAGTGCGTGAATTAACAGTTGAGGTTAACAGGGGCAAATGCGTACCAAACCTGACTTCCAGTTGACACTCATTTCCATTTCATTTTTTTCTTTTAGCAGGACTTGACGATATAAACAAAGCTATAAACTATTTTCTTATTCATACTGGTGTTCCTGTTGTATTTTGACTTTCTGTGTCCATTTGCAAGTTATTGTTTAAGAATGCAAGATTTCTATGCAGCGAAAAATAAATCATGACTTTGCACAGTCAATTACTTCGGAAAATTCACGTCGGGTGATTGTCAATGCTAGCGAGTGAAACTGTCTAAGGGAAAAGCTTGTGAAAAAAAATATCGTAAGAGAATTTCAACTGCTTATTCTGCTGTTTTACCGTGACAAGATCCGTTAAGGCTACCTCGGCCCCTTTTGCCTCGATGAAATTACTGACTTGAAGAGGCAAATAAAATGATGGCGTTGGGTTATTATGTTTTTACAACATGAAAACAAGTCTTTACTACTTAACAAACTATAGAATACTAAAACAGAAGGTATTATACAGTATATCTCACATTTTCAGATGTCTGGATACAGCAAGATATTGACACAATCTTAGAAATACAGAAAAGACGAATGACAACTTTGACAAATGGCATTGAAGAATCTGCACTCCACATCATCGGTTATGGGACTACAAAATGACAATGGATTTCCCAGCAATTCTCCTTTCTCAGTGAGTCAGGCATAGTTTGGGTCAGCATATACGTCTACATTTCATTTGGGAGTTCATCTTATCTCTCTTAATCTGCCATTCGCTGGTTGTGGCGTCTTACATTTCAGGTAGAAATCTAAAGGGCAAAAGAGTGGGATTTTGCAGTGGTTTGGATGGACAGTGTGGCCTGAGTCACGGACGAGGCGAACACCTCATGTAAAAGCTTTTAGTATAAAGGGCAAATCGTAACATTAGGAGTTTCTTTTCTCCATTTTGTAGATTAGCTCTAAGAAATGCAAACGCAACATGAAAGGAATACCACGTAAAGAGGCATTTCGATGTCTTTCATATATTAAAGAGAAAAAGCCTGAGGTTGATGTAACTAAATCTCTTTAAATATTTGTTTCCAGTTGAATTACATAAAAAAAAAAGTCTTTGGTGACCGCAGGGACAAAGATATACAGTTGATTCTATATATGTATCAACTACTGTTTCAATATATATATATATATATATATATATATATATATATATATATATATATATATACTGTATATATATAATAAAATCCGAGTGGACCTTGTTTGTCCTCCCCCGGTGAGAGTAGGGGAAATATGACACAGCCACCCACCCCCTGAAAACAGGTTTGTCCGCCCCGGGTGGGGACACGGTAGGTAGGGGAACGGGAGGGTAGGAGAGACATCCACCCTCCTCCTGCAAAACTGTATGTCAGCCCTAGGTGGGGGCAGGGTAGGTAGGGGATCGTGAGGGTGGGGGAGACAGCGGTGCCGGGTTCCAGCGCGCATAACGCATGCCAACAAGCCTGTATAATAACTGTTTCATCAGGAGCATACGAATAAGCAAGCGGAGAAAATGCGAGTGGAAGGAACTGCAATGTTAGTTTTTGCAGCTTCGGAGGGCAGCTCTCTCTTCTAAAAACTGGCAAGTAATAATGCTGTGAAAAACTTCAAATTAATCAGTATAACAACTACTAATACCTGTACTTAGGAATACAGCAGATAACTTTTGCTTTAATGATCAAAAAAGTCAACAAACAAGCTTCGGAAATATACGACGCACTTGCCGGGAAACTCCTCAGCTTTGAACACCCTTCCCTTGGGACCGTATCCCATGTGACCTGCAGCCAAGAGAGTTACCAAGAATAGTGTCCAAAATCTGTCCACCTTCATCTCTTCCCTATTTTGTTTAAACTGAGGAATTTTCCTTTCTGGGAAAATATGCATGGAATTTGTTTTTGTTTATACTGCTACTCTGTTTTTAGGGACAGAGGGGAACCTCACAACTGAAACACCTCATTTATTGTCAGAGTAGGTATATACTTGTCAACAGCCTAGAAAATTGACGCTATTCTAAGGAAAACCAGCTATATACTTTTTTTTGTTAAATAGTAGGAACATGGAAAAAGGAAGATCATTTCTTTTCTGCTGCGGATAAGGAAAAATTATTTCCTTAACTGCGTAGTTAGATACGCGATCTAACATTCATTGCCGTGACTGTGCACGGTCATTCATTGGTAAGAAAACAAGACTGAGCTATGGAAATTTTGGTACTTTGAAGTGTATTTACTTCTACCGGATAACTTTATAGTTTCTTACAAACCATTTTAAACTGAAACATGAAACCCATCCGAGACGTTGCCACATCCTCAGAAACTTGAAGGCGTGTCGAGTTCTCAGTGTCTCTTTATGTGGGCATTGGGACGCCGTTCACGAAATTTCTAGTTTTGTTTCGCCCTTGAATCCCGTCAGTCAACCAGCAACCGCATCTTAAAATCAGTCTACCATTTCTTGGACTGTTTGTTTTTACCTCCGGAAACGCAGGGGAAATTGTAAGCAAAATAAATGAGAAGAATTAGAAACAGGTACATGACAACATGGAATATTGAGTTCGTGTATTTTGTATGCGGTTATTTTTACGAAGAATGACAGGGTCCCTATAGAAAATAACATTCAGAGTGTAGATGACACCACATCTGTCACTGAGAGTACTCGTGCTGGTTATTGGACCTCCTCTATCTCTACTACTGATTTCGGGTTTTGAAGCAGAAGGAGTAAACTACATACTAAATATATACATACTGTATATACTGTATATATATTATACATATTTATATATAGTGTATACAGAACACTATATATATATATACATTATATATATATATATATATATATATATATATATATACATATATATATATATATATATATATATATATATATATATATATATATATACATATATATATATATACACACACATATATATATATATATATATATATATATATACATATATATATATATATATATATATATATATATATATATATATATATATATATATATATATATATATATATATATATACCAATTTAAATTAAACAAAGGAAAACGAAGAGGCGTTATATTTCGGGGCATTATTTATGCAGTTTCTAAAAGAAGAATATACGGTTATTTAATCTGTTAAAGAACATATTGAAATCTCTCCAGATCAGATTTCAAAAGGTCAAAATTTGCAGAGAATCAAATTCTAAGTCGAATGGGAAAATGGTAAGAGATTTCCTTTCTTGGGTGTTGTAATAAACAGGGACATCATAAACTACGAGTTCACAGGATGCGGAAACCCAACTTTCTGGGCATCTTACATCCGTTCGTCCAGTTATCATGATATCTCAGTAAAGGCTGAGTTGGCATGCAACTCATACTATTACCCTGAGCCTTAAGGATTTGCTCTTCTGAATACAATAATGCTGAATTACTCGTGAGCAGCTCTTCCTTCAAATTAATCACGCCATTGAACAAGTAAAAAATACCCCGAAGTTTCTTCGGCGCAATCGAGTTTTCTGTACAGCCGCTACAGCGTATAATCAAAGCCACCGAAAATAGATCTATCTTTCGGTGGTCTCGGTACGAGCCGTGGCCCATGAAACTTCAACCACGGCTCGGTGGTGGCCTATCATATCGCTGCCAGAAGTACGATTATGACTAACTTTAACCTTAAATAAAATAAAAACTACAGAGGCTAGAGGGCTGCAATTTGGTATGTTTGATGATTGGAGGGTGGATGATCAACATGCCAATTTGCAGCCCTCTAGCCTCAGTAGTTTTTAAGATATATTTTCTGTGGCCTTGATTATACGCTGTACTGGACAGAAAAAAGTGCAGGCAGAATAAAGTGCGGACGGACAGATAAAGCCGGCACAATAGTTTTCTTATGCAGAAAACTAAAAAGCGGTTAGTAAAGTGAATCGAAATATACAACAGAAAAAATCCCATAGCTAGACAACATCAATTAAGGAAACTGTGGAGAGACGAGCCTCTGGCTTTCAATTACCCAAATACATTAGGATCCAAGGTCTAAAGAATGCCATATATTCTATGAAAAATGAACATCCTGTATGCCTGGCTACTGAATAAGGCCCCTGATGACGTCACAGAGCTTACTCCCCAACCCCCAAGGTTTTCCTCAACCAAGGACGTTAGACCTAACCTCCTTGTCCTCAACTTACCCTCGTTTTCCTCTAATTTCCCAGCGCGCGGATTGACCTCGTATTCTTTAGACCTCGGCCGTTAAAGCTTACGGGGAAAAGGATATCTCCAAAGATATTGGCGTATTCATGATGCCTTCTAAGGATTGGGAAGTCTTTCGTGGATTTCGCTAAAGTAGAGCGAGTTCTCTTTTTACCTCAGGTCTCACGAGAAAAAGGCCCCTCCAAAAATAAATAAATGAATGTTGAAAAATCAAGCACTAATGGTCGGTAGGATACACAAAAATTCTGCCGTCATTAGTCATATCAGTAAATTCAACCACAGCATAAAGTGGGCTGCATCGCAAACTGTTGACAGAAGTGCGTGCCTTTTCAAAGGTCAGACACTCGAAACTGCTTTACTTAAACGGAGAAACAACACGAAACCGTCACAACAGTTATGGAAATCAGATAAGATCTTTTAGGGTTCTGTTTTAAAGAAGCTCGCAACTCCTTATCCTGTGGGCTTAGCTGGAGCCTAAAGTACTCAAACATGTATTGTGTGCTTATATCTATCTATTTATAACACTTCTAATTATAAAAGCGTCAAAGGTTAAAGTCCAAGCTTTAAGGTTAAAATGCTACCACCGTTTGTCTTGACGAGGCAAGACTCAATTCTATTCCATTGTAGCAGTATCGTTGCATGGAATTATGTACTCTGCTTTTTGACAGTTTATAGGGTATCAGAATCTCTTATATGTACATATAAGGAATTTCACATACTTGTTGCATTAACACTGGGAGATTTTCTTATTACCATAACTTTAATGTTCAAATTACTGAAAAAAATACTCATCAAAATGCTTTAAAATCCCAGGATTTTCTGAAAAGATTTTTTAATTAAAATGGTAAATTTAACATACTTTTTCTTACTGAATTCTGGTCTGTTGTCAATAAAATAAAACGTTTATCTATCTGGTTCTTTTCCATGCTACATCTACGTAAGACTCAGGGCAATAAATATAGATATTAATCATCTTAGCATCAATAAATGATGACTACAGAAGATGCAAAGAACCGTAAAACATAATAGAAAATGCAGTTTCACGTTTCGATAAGGTTTAAATAAAGACGAACCAAGGACAAACGTTCATAGATTTTCGATAAACTTGAATGGAGGAATTTTCTTTCAAAACTATGGACTGCGTAGTTTAAAAATTCCTGAAGATGTTTTCAAGTGACCAAATACAAATACAAATATATATATATATATATATATATATATATATATATATATATATATATATATATATATATATATATATATATATATATATGTATGTATATATATATATATATATATATATATATATTTTATATATGTATATATATATATATATATGTATATATATATATATGTATATATATATATATATATATATATATATATATATATATATATATATATATATGTATATATATATATATTACCACACATATAAATCAAATCACTCTTGTTAGCAAAATTCTTGTTAACATTTTTTCCTTTCTCAAAAAGGATTACCCATAACCTTACCATGCTTTTGCAGACAAAACTCTCCTTTAAAATTAAACTTACTATTTTTTTTTGTTTACATGTTCGTATAAGGTCAATAGTCTTTGAATCAGTCCTCGAAATATTATAATTTCCTAGCTTGTCTCGTAAAACTTCTTAAAGCTCAGCAACAGATACTTTTGTGAAAAAATAATACGATATCGAAGCTGACGTCACTAAAATTAAATCCAAACTATTCCATTTTTTTCACAAATCAGTGTGCATTTCAACAAGACATTGAGATCAGTCATACGAAACAGATTTACTGAACTAATGATTGTTATAACAGCATTGCTATTTTTTCTTAAGTCTTCACTAAACTAAACAAAATTTGTAGGGAGGGCCACCGATATGTAAACTATTTTGGTAATTGGACAAAACCCTTAAAATGAACTTAATTTCCTCATTGTAATTCGAGTTCATGGGCTCTAAAGGATCAGGCCTCAATTTCCTATCAGTACCATTTAATAAAGCCGTAATTTTATTTACATTCTAACCTTTGTTCATTTTACAGCAGCAACAGGAATAATTGCTTTTTTTTTTTTACATTTTTATAAACTAATTAATCTTTATTAAGGTTACAACTTGGAAAATCTTACGGTAGACTACTGGAAAAGTTATTGACCATATTAGCCATACGCAACCCCTTTGCAAATACAGATATCTCTCGAGCAAAAATTATCATTGTATTTCTCTACATTTCAGAATGACTTTGAATTGCTAGCGTAGTCCCTTTCACTACCTAAAACGCCGAAACTCAAGTTACATCCTAAAGCAGCTGTCAAGGCACTCTCCATTGGTCTCTCTGCACTATGAAGCGTAAAATCCTGGTTCGCGTGCTGCGTTCAGTTGCTTCGCTTCCTGTCGAGATGATTGCAAGATCTCAACTCACCATAACAATAGTTCAGTGCCCGATGCTTCCACTCCGAAGAAACAGATACGTACAACACACACACACACACACACACACACACATATATATATATATATATATATATATATATATATATATATATATATATATATATATATATATATATATATATATATATACATATACGACCACATGAAAGGTGAAAATTAAAGACCAGGTACCAAGCGCTTTCGTGTGTGCGTACACTTCTTCAGGGTACAAAGTAAAATAAATAAAGATAGACATAAACAAAGAAAACTTCACAAAACAAAGATCAAAGCCACTAACAAGCTAAACATCATTACTGAATGCAATCACTAGTTTGAAGTCAAATTGTCACATACCAAACAAAAAAAAAAAAAAAAGAACTGAAACTAGTTAGTTTCAGTTCTTAAGTATTTTTAAAGTTTTTTGTTTGGTATGTGACAATTTGACTTCAAACTAGTGATTGCATTCAGTAATGATGTTTAGCTTGTTAGTGGCTTTGATCTTTGTTTTGTGAAGTTTTCTTGTTTATGTCTATCTTTATTTATTTTACTTTGTACCCGAAGAAGTGTACGCAATACACGAAAGCTTATTTGGTACCTGGTCTTTAATTTTCACCTTTCATGTGGTCGTCTACGTATATATTTGTCACGTGCAGTTTGGTGACTTATTGCTGATATATATATATACACACACACACACACACACACACATATATATATATATATATATATATATATATATATATATATATATATATATATATATATATATATATATACAGGTGCAACATAAGTAACGCCCTTTGTTTAAGTGGAACAAAATTAAAGCCTTTTGATTATCCTTTATTTTTTCGAACATGAATGTATTGCCACAGGTTAATAGATTAATATAATATATTAACAAAATTAATATAATGCTTATTCGGTTTAATAATGTTCAATACAAATGATGTTTCGGCTTTGCACCCTTGGGATGTTAAATTCAGCTGATAACAAACTTGCGGTTTCAGCACCATTTTTATTGTTTTGATAGTACAATTGAATTGCTTTTACTCTCTGTTCCTTTGTTAATCTCATGGTTGTATAAAATATCTGAAAAAATTAAGATTTAGCAAATTAATTAAAGAAAATAATAAAGAAAATATACGTTATAAGATATAAAATTAAAAAGGGCGTTACTTATGCCGCATTATTGAACCGAATAAGCATTATAATAATTTTGTTAATATATTATATTAATCTATTAACCTGTGACAATACATTCATGTTCGAAAAAATAAAGGATAATCAAAAAGGCTTTGATTTTGTTCCACTTAAACAAAGGGCGTTACTTATGCCGCACCCTATCTATCTATCTATCTATCTATCTATCTATCTATCTATCTATCTATCTATCTATCTATCTATATATATATATATATATATATATATATATATATATATATATTAGTTCGTACAGTTAAATTTGTGATTGTGCTTAAATTTGCTCTCACATCATTTCATCAACTTCAGTTATAAACATATAAACAAATGATAAACATTCTCAAGACCGTTAATTATAGCCATAATATTGCGAAAGGTCACGACATACATTCTAACTTTGAGTCCAACTAAAACTTCTGTTGGGTAGACGAGTTATCTCATCCCACTCATAGATATATCATCGTAGTGCGCAGTTATTAAGGATTGGAGTACCCGGTCGAGGGTATGGGTCCCATATCATTCAACACTGAGCCCTAATTAGATACTGAGTGGATGTCAGATACTAATTTATTTATTTATTTAATTAATTATTTTCTCCCATATAAGGAATCTGTAAAACAGAATGGTTCAAGCAAGTAAGATGTGAACTACGGGTTACCTCACTGTATGTTTCCAAATTTGAATTTTTTAACGATCGTGCATTCAGAATCGGTCATTGGTAAGAAACTCTCCGTTCACTTCACACAGGTCCGATAGTTAAAGGACCGTGACGTCACTGTTTTATTTGATTTTCGCGTACATTTTTATTCAAAAGTTTTATTAGTTAATGATCTTTATTATTAACCAAAGCACAAAACCTAGTCTATCATCATTTGGAGACTTCTCAACTGTATTAAAAGCTTTATCCCAATACGGGAGTTGTAGATTTAGCAGGCCATATGCCAGCAAAGGTAGCATATATGATATAATTTCGAAAATTATACACCCATCTTTAACCACATCAGGATCGAACACAGGTTAAGTCGAAATATATTTTCTTAGCACACGTAATTGTGTGTTTGGTTCCCAGTTATGTGCATTCTACGAATGCTTTAAGTTCTTGTTTTTATCCTGGTTATTTAAAGTTTATGTAGGAATTACTCGTCTCTCGAGTGTTGCCCTCATTGTTTGGGTACCTCGTCTTCTGCCTCCCGCTTTATGTGACTAAAACGAAGCTAGTTTGTTTTGGTAAATGACTTGCTCTTACCACATCTCTCGATCCTCTTTCTCTTTGTCTTAAGATGTGGCTTCTCTCTCTCTCTCTCTAAGTACTATTACGGTCACTATTCCGTTTTAGGCTTTGATCAACAAGACAGCCAAATTGATAGTTAACAAATACCCGCATAATAGGGTAACGCCCACACTTGTTAAAACAAAAACTGAATATAAGGTAGCCACTCTGAAATATTTCGCGATATAATAACTCGAAATTGAAATATATATAAAAAATCTTCTATCAAAATTTACCACCAAAAACATAAATACAGGTAGGACCACGAACAAAAATAGATAATTCATTGAGTCCAGATGCAACAGAGAAAATGTCAACGGTCTATCGGTACACGGGACCCAAACTATTCAATAAGTGCCCCAAGAACTGAAAAGATGTGAAACGGAAGAATAAGTTACTCAAATAAAACATCGATTGCAACTGACCAACAGACGGGCAGTGCCAGATGGGCCAAATGAGGGCCAGTAGGAGTGCCTCCAAAACTAAAGGTGATAAACTGAAGTAGATGGCACCTCGTTTTAGGTGATAAACAGTTCCGTCTGGTTATAGGCAATGTTTAAATATGTCCAAAATGAAGGCTAAAATATTGGACGTATAGTATTGAGAGGAAATAAAAAACTGAAAAAAAGAGAACGACATTACAACAGTAGGCTACGAACACGTAATTTATAGATAGCAGTAATAAAGAAAATGAGAGGTCACTGTAACAACTTTTTGAATAAACTGCCAATAAATTAAATGGAAAAATTAATTACGGATAAATCTATGTAATGGGGTCTCATTCGTTCATAAGATGCTTGAGTGACTACTTTGTGAGGTTCAAGAAATGTCAGAAGTGAAAGACTGATTCTTTATTATTCTCGACAGGTGTTTATAAAGCGGAAAGCGGACAGAAAAGTAGTGGGCGACTTGAGGCCCCTGCTGCGTCCATACAGAAATTGTGTTTGTTAACAGGCATAAGAAGACATATATAATGTGTTACAGAACATGTAAAAGGCAGATATATATATATATATATATATATATATATATATATATATATATATATATATATATATATATATATATATATATATATATATATATATATATATATATATATATATATATATATATATATATATATACGAGGGTAAGTCAAAAGTTCCAGGAAAAATTCAATATACTCTTTATTTAAGGAAATTCAAACATCATTTTCTACATATCTACCGTCTAACTCTATACACTTTTCAAGGCGCTGTTTCCACCTCTGCAACCCTTCTTTGTAGAAATTTGGGGCCTTTCTATTAAACCATGTTGAAACTGCATGTTTAGCAGCATCCAAAGATTCAAACCGGACTCCTCTTAAGTGTTCCTTGAGTTTTGGGAACAGGAAAAAACTGAAGGAGCAAGATCAGGACTATAAGGAGGATGTGGAAGAGTTTCCCACCTAAATTTCCGTAGGACTTCTCTTGCAACCCTTGATGAATGTGCTGGAGCGTTATCATGATGGAACAAAATTCTGCGGTGCAACTTTCCTCGACGTTTTTAGCCAATGCAGTCTTCAGTTTTTGCAAAAACACCTTTGTAGTAGTTCCCGGTGATTGTTTTTGTCCTTCAAGGAAATCAATCAAAATCACTCCTTTGGAGTCCCAAAACACTGTTGCCATAACCTTCTGGGCAGTTCTCGCCACTTTGAACTTCACTGGTGCAGCTGAACCTCTTGGTAACCATTGCTTTGATTGAATTTTACTTTCTGGGTCATATTGATGGATCCAAGTTTCATCTCCAGTAACAATCCGGTCAAAAAACTCTGATTCATTTGATTCAATCTTCGTTAAAACTGCAAGAGAAAGTTCAGCTCTTTGATGCAGTTGGTCTTCGTGCAACGCTTTTGGGACCCAACGTGCTGAAAGTTTACTCAAACCAAGATTTTCATTTAAAATTGAAAATGCGGAACCATGGAGATCACAGTTTCATTAGCTATCATATCGATAGTAATCCGACGATCTTCATCCACTAGATTCTGCACCAAAGCCACAATTCTTTCATTTTTGCAGTCGATGGTCTTCCCTCTCTTGGGTTGTCTTTGAGGTCCTCCCGACCATCCTTAAATCGCTTTATCCAATCATAAACAACTGATTTAGATGGAGAAGAATCTCCATAAACTTGTTGCAAAGCTTCAATAATTTTTCCTGGTTTCCAATCAAGCTTGGTCAGGAACTTGATGTTAGCTCTCATCTCAAAATTTTTATTTTCCAGGGGTTCAAGAAGTTACTTTTCTGAAGCAGATGTTAACACCACGGTAGCAAGAGGATGACTGAGGTAACAAGTCTATATGGATCACTACATCACAGATAGTTGTTTACCAAGTATTTGGTTGTTTCATTCCTGTGTAAATACATCATTCAACAATTTTTCCTGGAACTTTTTGACTTACCCTCGTATATATATATATATCGGCGGAAAGGCCGTACAATGATGCATACAATGAGATACATAAAGAATCTGAAATAATAACAAGTAACATATATGATGTGATTAATGTACACATGAGGAGCGAAACACAACAACGGAGAGGCGATTTGACGCCCTTACAAATACTTCCCCCCTCCCACCAAGACAATAATTAGAGCAATTATTGGATTAAAACAACATTAATCACGCAACCGCTGAGGTAGTTGGAGTGGGCTCCTACACCTGGAGAACTGTGGGCGTGGGGTGGAACCGACATCTGGGGTTGGCTCGATGTGTCCCCTGGGCCGCCCTGGACCCCGCTTTGGTGGTGGGGGCGGGTGTGTCTGCAGGGAGGTACTGAGTGGAAACTCTGGGGTGCCTGCCTGCCTCCTTGTGTACTTTGCTGTCCAACAGGAATGCTGGCTTCAGTCTGTCAATGGTGACCCAGTCTTCACGGCCATGGATGACTCGGTGGGGTCCCCTGTAGGGCCTGGTTAAGGGCGGTCGACGGGTGTCCACCCTGACGATGACATAGGCGCAGGAGTCTAAGGCGGGTGGGCTGTAGGTGGTGGTTCTGTTGGTGAAGGTCTTATGGCAGGGTGCGAACTTCAGTGTGAGTTCCCTCAACCTCGGGAAGGGGGTGTCGGCGCTGTCAGCCAACGGCAGGAAGAATTCTCCGGGAATAGTCAGTGTCTCCCTATAGACTTTCTCAGCAAGGGAGGCGTCGCCATTTGCTTTCGGTGCAGTGCTGAGAGCCAACAGGACCCAGGGGAGCTGTTCCTGCCATGAGGGCTGCCATAAGAGAGCGGTGCACCCTCTTGACCGTGCCATTCGCTGAGGGGTTGTAGGCTGTTGTGCTGTGTAGTGTTGTACCCATCAGGCATGCCTAGGAGACCCAGAGCTCTGACAGGAAGGCTGGACCCCTGTCTGTAGTGATGCTGTCTGGCACTCCAAAGCGGCTGATCCAACTGGAGAGGAGGGCCTCTGCGCATGATGCTGTTGATGCCTCCTCCATGAGGGTTGCCGCGGGCCAGCCGGTGGGGTGGTCTATGATCATCAGGAGGTATCTGGCTCCTCCCGACTGAGGAAGAGGCCCGACGACGTCGATGTGGCCGAAACGCCGGCGGGGCTGGGGGAAGTTGCCGACCCCGGATTCTGTGTGCCAGGATGTTTTGCTCGCCTGGCATGGGATGCAGCTCCTTGCCCACTGTCGGACGTCCTTGTTGATGCCATGCCAGACGAACTTGTCAGTCATGAGGCACACCGTTGTGCGCCCTGATGGATAGGAGAGACCATGGATTATGTCAAACACCTGCTTCCTCCTCGAGGTGGGTACTAGGGGGCGTGGGCGGTCTGTGCTGGTGTTGCAGAGGAGAGTTGTGTTCAAGTTTCCTAAGGGCATGTCAACCCACTTACAAGCCGTCCCTGCCGTTCTGTAGTCTGCCGTCTCTGGGTCTGCTGCTTGTTCTTTTCTGAGGTGAAGGGAACTGATTTCTACTCTCGACAGGGCATCGGCTACTGGGTTCTTCCTGCCAGGGGCATAGTTGATGGTGCATCCGAATTCGGAGATGACGGTCAGGTGTCACTGTTGCCTTGAAGACCACGCATCTCCCGGCTTTGCAAATGTGTTCACCAAGGGTTTGTGATCTGTTAGGACCGTGAATTTGGTCCCTTACAGCAGGTACTTGAAGTGTCTCATGGCCTGGTAGATAGCCAGCAGTTCCCTGTCGAAGGTGCTGTAGTGGGTCTCTGCTGGCGAAAACTTGTGGCTGAAGAGGGTTGGGGGGCGCCGTTCACTAGTTGCTTGAGTACTGCGACACAGGCGATGTTGCTGGTGTCCGTTGTCAGTTTGAGGGTGGCTGCGGAATTGTGGTGAGTCAAGGTAGTGGCATTGGCAAGGGCTGTCTTTGTTTCTATGAATATCTGCTGCTGCAGAGCCTCCCAGGTCAGTGTTTTTGGCTTGCCCTTCAGGATGAATGTTAGGGGGTATATAGTGCGGGCGATGTCTGGGATGAAACGTCGGTAGTAGTTCATCATCCCGAGAAACTCCTGAAGGGCCTTGATGGTTTGTGGTTTTGGGAAATTCTCTATAGCTTTTACTTTAGAGGCCATGGGGCACACTCCTGCTGGAGAAATCTCGTGCCCAAGGAAGTCTACTTTTTCTGTTCCGAAAATGCACTTGTCGAACCTGACAACTAGTCCACTATCCTGCAGACGTTTCAGGGCGGCACAGACGTAGCGAAGGTGGTTCTCTGGGGACCTGGAGAAGATGAGAATGTCGTCGATGTAGCAGATGCAGAAAGGCAGATCCCCCAAGATAGTGTCCATCAGGCACTGGAATGTGGCACCTGCATTCCTGAGACTGAAGGTGGAATAGGAGATTGTATAAGTCCCAAAGGGCGTGATGATGGTGGTCTTTGGGACGTCATCGGGATGCACAGGGACTTGGAAGTATGACTTCAGCAGGTCCATCTTGGAGAAAATCTTTGCACCATCAGGTCTTGCATGTTCGGGAGGGGGTAGTGGTCTGGTGTTGTCAGTAAATTCAAGCGCCGATAGTCCCCGCAGGGGCCTCCATGAACCATTGGACTTCTTTACCATGTGGAGGGGAGACGCCCACAAACTTGATCCTTTTTTACAGACGCCCATCTGTTCCAGCTCTGCGAAGGCCCGTTTGGCATCTTGTAACTTTTGGGGGGACAGTCGTCGGAACTTGGCATGGGTTGGTGGGCCCGTTGTGGTGATATGATGGAAAATGGTGTGCTTTGCTGAAGCCCCTGGTGACTGGCGTAGCCCTGGTTTGAATACCTCCAGGAACTCCTGTAGGAGGGACGTGTAGCTGTTGGGGGCTGTGGAGCAGATGGCAGGTATTTCAGGTCTGGTGGAGAGCTGACGGGAGTGGCAGGTTCCTGTGTCGAGGAGGCACTGTCTTCCGACGTCGACCAGAAGTCCACGGTACCCTAGGAAGTCTGCACCCAGCAGGGGGAACTTGACCTCCGCAATGACGAAGGGCCAGTGGTATCTGTGGCCCAGAATTGAGATAGTCTGGGTCGTCGTGCCATAAGTGCGGGTGGGAGTTACATTTGCTGCTATGAGGGTGGGTGTTCAGTTAGGTATCTTTTCTAAATCTTCCTCAGGTGGTGGGAAGACCAACTGCATTGCTCCTGTATCTACCAGCAGGTGCCGTTTCGAAATTTCGTCTCTGATGAAGAAGCCTGCTGGTTGGGGGAAGTTGGATTTCATGGCCACTGCTGCCGCTTTTGTTGTTTATTGTAAAGGAACAGGGAGGTCTGCAGTTCCTGGAGTTGGTGCCGAATTTTCTATGGAGGAAGCACCATGCCGAGTTTGACCACGTCCTGTGTTCCCTGAATGGTGTCTTCTTCCTGTAAATGGCGTTGATGTCTCCCTCGCTGTTGTCATTGTCCTCCATCAGGCTGAGGCTCCCAGGGCAGCGGCTGTGTGTTTTGAGGCCTAGGTGGCCTCGTGTATTTTCTGGGCGACGTCGACTAAGGCGTCCATGTCGAGGGCGTCTGCGTCTTTTATCTGGCCACTAACTTCCTGCGTGAGGTGCTGCAGGAAGATCGCTCTTATTAAGTCTACCTTCCTCTTCCTCCTGTTTTCGTCATGGCCTAGCAGTGTTACCAACCCTCGTAGTTCGTCCCAGGCTTCCCTGGGTGATGCTTCTCCGAGGGGCTGGGATAATAGGTCGAGTGCTTGCTGCGCTCTCTCGGTCACGGCATGGGGTAAGTTTGGATGAGTTTATCCTTCAAGGCCGCATATGTGACCTTGTCCGGCTGTGTGTCGATCCAGGTGGAGATTCTGTTGAACACCTGTTCTGGGAGCGCCGTCATGGTGACATCGGATTTGATAGCATCGTCTGAGATGCGCGTCATGCGAAAGTGTGCGTCTGTGTGCAGGAACCATGATGCCATGTTCTGCTGCAAAAACAGAGGAAGTTTGACCGCGTCTGGCTTTGTTGGCGAGAGGGCCGTACAGACGATGCTTGTAGATTCGCATTGAAGTTCAGCTTCTGACATCTTTTCTACTCACGCACCAAAACGCGGGAAAATGCGCCGTATTGAGTCAGTTAATGGTGCTGATTGTTCGAGTGGTCGAACGAAGTGCCAAAACGTGCCCTTTAGTCCCTTTTTGGGTACGCCGTACTTAGTCCGTTAATGGCACGATTTCCACCAGGGAGGGAGCTATCAGAGGCCTAAACTTTGACGCTGTAATTAGTCCGGTAAAGGCTCTCTGATGGTAGGGTGTGGCCATTTTTTGTCCGTTAATGGCTGGGCCAAAACCCAGCTACTTGTCACTCCGGGGTCACCAGTGTGAGGTTCAAGAAATGTCAGAAGTGAAAGACTGGATCTTTATTATGTTGTTGTTTTAGATTTAGCTGGCCTTGTGCCAGCACGGGCTCTTGCTTCTAGAGCAGCCCGTAATCTTTATTATTCTCGACAGGTGTTTATAATGCGGAAAGCGGACGGAAAGGTAGTGGGCGACCTGAGGGGCCCACTGCGTCCGTAGAGAAATTGTGTTTGTTAACAGGCATAAGAAGACATATATAATGCGTTACAGAACATGTAAAAGGCAGCTATATATACCGGCGGAAAGGCCGTACAATGATGCATACACTGAGATACATAAAGAATCTGAAATAATAACAAGTAACATATATAACGTGATTAATGTACATATGAGGAGCGAAACACAAGAATGGAGAGGCGATTTGACCCCCTTACAACTTACTAAAACAAGAAAATAATGGAAAGTAAGTAGGTGCTTAGACCTATATAGCAACAGAGAATTTGCACCCAAATTATCTAAGAGAACTTTTTGAATAACTGGACCAAAATTTAACCTAACAAAGACGGAAGAAAGACCTTTCAGCACATGATGCTCAGATTGTTTGGAAATTAAAACTTGGAGACATTTAGAATTATTGTTATTGAATAAAAACTATAAATTTTAATAGGAAACATCAAAAGGAACCTGTCTGTTGGACCAAGTAAAGCTTATACAAGAAGTCGAGGAACTCCACAAACAAACTTTTGATGTAAAATAAGATAAAAGCAATATGTAATAATAAAATTTAAAAAATGCACAGGCCATTCAATGCAAAGTATCAGCCTCCACATTTTGACGACGTATGTCTCGTTTCATATTGTCCAGTACCAGAGTTCTTCCATCTCTTGTATCCTAGAACTGTGGGATGGTCTTTCTGGTAGTGTTATGAATGATGATAGTACGTAACATCGGTCAAATCCTCGCGCCCATAGGTCGTTTGCCTATTGGGCCACCCCTGGCCGAGTATGGCGTAACGCCCATGATTGTAGCGTAGTGTAGATTATGTATTCAACTATTTTGAAAAGTGGAAGGCAACCGGCATTGATCACTGTGCTTGCCCTATCGACCAGTCGTACATAATAATAATAATAATAATAATAATAATAATAATAATAAATGGTGTTTACTTTCAAAATCCGTAACAAGATACATTATACTTTTGGTGTTCAGGAGTTTTGGATTCGTATAGCTCTAAGAACTGCAATGATTTCCAAAGTAATAAACACAAAGAATAAAAAGATGAAAAAAAAACATAATAAAAGAAAACCAGTAAACTTGCTTCGAAGCAAATACACTTGCACATAAATGGCATTTAAATTTTACAAAGTTGGCACTGGGGAGTGGCACTTCTCTAACGAATCACATAACAACTCTGTCGGCCACTTTGAGAGAGTCCAAGCCTCCTTGGGCACAAAGTGTCGTCTGTCCGTCTTCTGCTTGGCTGTGGTCATCCGTAGTGAAACAATGCTGTCGAAATTAGTTAAGTCGATGCTCGTTCCGAGCCAAGCCAATATGGTATGTAAATTACCTTCAGGTGATATCGAAAGTGGTGTCAAAAGTGAAGTTTCATGCAAAGGCCATCCCGTAGCCTTGAGAGGGTTGCAATTTAGGTTGGGTCCCACGTACCGTGACTTTCCAACCCAGTAGGCTAGTTAGTCGTAATGGAAAATGGCATAAGGCCGGCTTAATGAACAACAGACACATCCGAAACGCAACGTAGTATACAATATCGATTGAATGAAATTGTTGTGATAGGCAGTTCTAGCTTTGGTTCTCGAAGGTTATCTTAATTGATGCTGGCTCCCGTAGGTTATTCCAGGTGATAGGTAGGCTACTTGTCCCGGTAGGTTATCCCAGCTGATGCTGATCCCAGTAGGTTATCCCAGCTGATGCTGGTCCTGGTAGGGTATCCTAGCAGATGCTGGTCCTGGTAGGGTATCCTAGCAGATGCTGGTCCTGGTAGGTTAACCCAGCTGATGCTGGCCCTGGTAGGTTATCCCAGCTGATGCTGATAAAGAGTATGTTATCCCAGCTTTTGTTGACCCCGGTAGGTTATCCCAGCTGATGCTGATCTCGGTAGGTTATCCCAGCTGATGCTGGTCCTGGTAGGTTATCCCAGCAGGTGCTGATCCCGGTAGGTTATCCCAGCTGATGCTGATCCCAGTAGGTTATCCCAGCTGATGCTGGTCCTGGTAGGGTATCCTAGCAGATGCTGGTCCTGGTAGGTTAACCCAGCTGATGCTGGCCCTGGTAGGTTATCCCAGCTGATGCTGGTCCTGGTAGGTTATCCCAGCTGACGCTGATCTTGGTATGTTATCCAAGCTAATGCTGAGCACAGTAGGTTATCCCAGCTGATGCTGATCCTGATGGATTATCCCAGCTGATGCTGGTCCTGGTAGGTTATCCAGGGTAATGCTGATCCCAGTGGGTTATCCCAGCTTTTGTTGATCCCTGTAGGTTATCCCAGCAGATACTGATCCTGGTAGGTTATCCCAGCTGATGCTTGTCACGATAGGTTATCCCAGCTGATGCTGATCTCGGTAGGTTATCCCAGCTGATGCTGGTCCTGGTAGGTTATCCAAGCTGATGCTGATCCCAGTAGGTTATCCCCACAGATGCTGATCCCAGTATGTTATCCCAGCTTTTGTTGATCACCGTAGGGTATCCCAGCAGATACTGATCCTGGTAGGTTATCCCAGCTGATGCTGGTCCTAGTAGGTTATCCAAGCAGATGCTGATCCCAGTAGGTTATCCCAGCTGATGCTGGTCCTGGTAGGTTATCCAAGCAGATGCTGATCCCAGTAGGTTATCCCAGCTGATGCTGGTCCTGGTAGGTTATCCAAGCAGATGCTGATCCCAGTAGGTTATCCCAGCTGATGCTGGTCCTGGTAGGTTATCCAAGCAGATGCTGATCCCAGTAGGTTATCCCAGCTGATGCTGGTCCTGGTAGGTTATTCCAGCTGATGCAGGTCCCGGTTGGCTATCCTGCTCTGGATTATGCAGTTGTCCTGTTACATGCCATCTGCTTGGTTGTGTATGTTTTTAAGCAGAACTAACCCTATGCTTTTATATTGGGTAGGCTGGGCTAGGCTAACTGTCAAGTTTATCTCCACCCTACACAAGGCCATAAATCATTATTGACAAGGCAAGAATTTTTGTGTAATTATTGTCACTTTATGCTAGTAAAGGGAAGATGGGAGGCCATCAAAAACCCCCCCCCTCTCTCTCTCTCTCTCTCTATTATATTATGGATTGTTAGCGGGAAATGTCAATAAGAATAAAATTCATTTAGAGTCCCACTTGGTTTGAGTGATGTCAAACAAGATTAAGAAAGTGATTGGGCTTAGTAGTTGACAACCCACCATCTTTTGTAATACGTAATTGATGTGCAGGTTTTTCATTATGTTTTTACATTTTTTTTCTACCTATCTTGAATTATTTTGTCATAAGGCAAATATATATTACCCTTTATTTCTTACCAACCTTGGCAGCACTTTTGATTGCAGAAAATTACAAAACTTTCCTCCCTCTACAAAATACATAATGGTTAATGCATGTTTTGAGGAATGCAAACTCCAAATTCCCAGGACTATTAAAATTCAACTGCTTATGTGTCTTGTTGGCAAACTGGAACTCTTGGCCAATGGAACTAGAAGGCAAAACAACTTTTTGTTGTATATATTTACTTGTTTCAGCAGCTTTAAAAAAAACAGATATAGTAGTACATGGTAACTTGTTGTACCGAGAAGCCAAATAAAAGTACTAGATACAGATATTTTGTGCATTTCTGGAATGATGGTTCTTAACCTTGGTGATATATGAATTATTTATGGTGGTAATGAAACATTTTTCTTTATTTAGGACCTATGACAATAAATTTCCTTTCCATTTCAGTGTTTAGAATAAAATGTACTTATCACTGAGGTAATTGCAGAATGCCAATAAATGTATTTTCCTAGCTGAATTAAAAAATTAGTTCAGTGTAATAATTTCCAGTTCTGAAAACACTTGAAGTCATCAGCTTGAGATTGCTTGAAATTTATTCTTGGAAACTTCAAATCTTTTGTCCTGTAAATTGAGTTGCTCATTACAGTTGAACTCGGTTTAATAAAGGCAAAAAAATGTTCATTCACCACCACCAGGCACTGTTTTATGAATGTTTGCTTCACCCATCTAGGTGTTTAGACCCAAGTTTAGAACTTACTTTGGTTGTCAACTATATGTAGCAAGACAAGTGTGGCCATCCTCATCCAGCCACATTGTCATTCACCATCTCCCGTTCAGTGCTTTTGCTTGGGCCTGAGCTTGGTGGTTTCATCATCTGCTCCATTGAACAGTTGACTTATTGTAACCTTCTTATCTATTTTCCTTGTCTTTTATTTGATATTCATTGTGCAGTGTCATCTGCACTGAATGACATTACAGGTACTTGAGTATTTTTTTTTTCTGTACAATATCTCTTGAAGGTGAATAATTTAATGAAATAGTTGAGTGTGCGTACTTTCTTTATATTTGAGTTTTCTAAATGTGTATGGTTTCTTTAGCTCAGCAGCCTAACCATAATGGCTGTAGTCTGAATGAGTGATTAACTATTTTTTGTGCAGTAAAAAAAATTTAGTGTGGTATGAAGTTAGATGTAAATTTGAAGGGCTTCCCTTTTGTAACCAGCAGTGTATGATCTTTATGGTAACTTTCAATGTGATACTTTAATTAATTGCACTATATAAACAGTTTAGTACAGTTTATTAGAAATTTCTCTCATTCATCCCATGATCCAATTCACTGTACTGCATTTATAAATATTTATCATAAACTTAATAAGGCTACTTGTCATTGGAGGCAGATTTCCCATTGGCTTTCCATTTTCCTCCAGTCTTTACCAGGCAGGGACTTGGGTAATGGATTGAGCACTGACATTTAGAATAATTTTTTAACTTCAGTTTAATGATTATCCCGGATTATAAGGTTGTTTCTTCTTGAAGAAGTATGAGGTGAGTCACCTCTTCCTTAGCCTTCCAGCTTTTGTTAAACATTGGTGTGTAAATTTATATGAAAACAATAAATTTCTAAAACAGTTTAAGTTTGTAGGTACAAGTCATTTAACAGGAAATGTCCTCCTGCCGTGCTGATCAGGTGGAAATGCCACCTTGCTGATAAAGTGGGAGTGGCCTTAATACTCATTCGTTAATTGCTGACAAGTAATTTACAGTCCTGGACTTAGTTCCTGCATCTAGAAGGGTGAAATAAACATTTGTGAAACAGTACTGTATGTGCATATGAAATGTAACAAAATACCTTTTTAATAATTTCAGTATATGAATTAAAGTAATTTTTGCAAGTGTGTGCATGTTTAGTACTTTATGAAAAGCATTATTATAAAAGTTTGTTCAATAACATTTTTACTGTTGTCAGCAGTGTGTTTTTCAGAGCTTTAATCAATTTGTTAAACATTTAAACTACTGCACTCTCTTTAGGCTCAGAGATCCTTACAAAAGCCTTTTCTTCTTATGCTTCATTCATGGAACAGTACAGTGCTTGGCCAGGCGCCCGGCGAACTGCCACTCTCATGTGGTCTGACTTCTGGGAGTTGTCAATGGTATTAATTACGGTACTTAATGTATCCTGTACATTAGCTTTACATGGTGTTGTATGTGTATGTGATTCTGACTCCCAAAATGGTTTAAAGCACAAAGGTCAGTCTGTTTATTAGGGGAAAGCACTTTTCCTGATGTTTTTTCAGAAATATTTTAGAAGTTATAAAATTGTATTTAAATGGATATTAGGTATCAGTATACTACCCTTCTGGAGGCCAGGTTCCATCTTAGGGTAAGGCTGTTTGCTTACCATGGCATGGTAGGTTAATGTGATGACAGTACTACAGGCAGTCCCTAGTTATCGGTGGGGGTTCCATTCTGACAGCATGACGACAAGCGAAAATCGCCGATAACCGTAAATTGGTGATTTTCGGAGCTTATCAGCGCCAATGACCAGAAGTAGGTGCATGTTAGCGCCGAAAATCGCAGATTTTCATCGCTGGACAAGCATCATAAAACCAGACCACCGATAACCGAACCCGCCCATAACCGGGGACTACTGTACTTGTATAGCACTGATACTTTTCACTCATATGGCTGTAGAATGAACAGGATATTTGACTTTGGAATAACTATATTGTTTAACCATAAGAATATATATATTTGTATAGGGATTTTGTAAAATACCATGCCTATCTGGGTTGTTGACAGACCATTTAGACTAGCCTAGGGGTTTCTAGTAAAGCGTTATATGGAATAGAGATAGGGCAGACACCTTAACGTTTAGTTTTGTTGTGCATAGGTTCTGATTTAGTTGGTTTGCCTTGAAAGTGTACAAAATCTCACAAAATTTTGCAAGATATATAAAAATAGGGAAACTGTTTGTGATGAAAAGGGTTCAGAAATTTGGCAGCAAAGTATTTTAATGTAATTTTTTTCGTTTATTAGTTTGTATGTATCTTATCATCTTCAGAACTTCACTAGCAGATGCTTGCTATCGCTCGCATTTGCTAGTTCCCATATCTGTACCATACCCATATGTGTATCATACCTATACCCATACCCATATCCTCTCCATACCCATATCCATACCATACCTATACCCATACCCATATCTGTACCATACCCATACCCATATCTGTACCATACCCATACCCATATCTGTACCATACCCATACCCATACATTACCCATCCTTATACCCATACCCATATCCTTACCATACCCATATGCATGTCCATTCCATATCCATATCCATACCATACCATACCATACCATACCATACCATTCCCATACCCTCCGGTCGTATACGAACATCACAAAACATGGAAAAGGGAAGGATGGATGGATGTATGAGTTTTAGGGCAAAAGCCCAGGCACTGGGGCCAAAGAAGCCATTCAGCGCCGTAATGGAAACTAAATAAATTATATTATGAAAAATGAGTTAATGAGTGTATGATGAAGATGGTTCATAGATAAATTACAATATGATAAATGAATGAATTAATGAAGAAAATGCTTAATAAATAAATATATATATATCTATGATGTGATTAATTAAATATAATTAAATTTTATTAAAAATGTTTATAGACTTTAACAAGGGGATGAGAGCAGAAATATCTGCTTCATCTCCCAAAATATCACAGAGGGATTTACCTCTAAAATATCTCTCTCTTTGGTTAAAATATCTGGGGCAAGCAACCAGAATGTGCTCCACTGTTAGCATCTCACCACCGCAAGCACACTCTGGGAGGCTGCCCCCTTCTAAAATAAACTGATGGGTCAAATAAGTGTGCCCAATCCTCATTCTGCTTAAAACTATTTCTGTTCGTCTATCCGACTGGAAAGACGAAAGCCACGGCAATATACTATTTCTGATTTTTCTATACTTTCTATTATTGGCAAGAGAAGAAGTCCATCTTTCTTGCCATTTGTTTAAAATATAAGATCTAAAAGGACCTTTTAGGTCTGTATGAGGCACTTTACTAAAGGCTGTTTCTGAATAGACACTAGCACCTTTCGCTTCCCTATCTGCCATCTCATTTCCACAAATCCCCACATGAGAAGGGACCCAACAGAAAGAGACAGATTTACCCAGATAATACAAATGGAAGAGCGATTCCTGAACTTTTTGAACTAATGGATGGAAGCTATTGAATTTTTTTATTGCTTCTAAAGTGCTTTTGGAGTCCGAGTAGATGACGAAATTAGTGTCGCTACTTTCAAAAACTATATCCAGGGCAGAGACTATGGCTGTTAGTTCTGCTGTGAATATGGATGCAAAGTCAGGTAGTTTAGCTGTATATGCTGTATCACCAAGGATAACTGCACAGCCAACACCACTATCCGACTTTGATCCATCAGTATAGATTTTTGTCACATTAGTATGGGCAGTATCGTGCTCCAAGAACTTTCCCCTAATCTCTTCCTCAGGACAGTCTTTTTTGTTATATGCTTTTTTGCACACGGATGCTGCTGGGATAAGCCATGGAGGATACACAGGATGTTTCACTTCCATGACTTTCTGGGATTTAAGATGACTATCCCTAACATCTTCATTTAGTCTAATTTGGAATGGTCTAGAGGCTCTTGTACCAGAAAAGACCCGTGAGTCTGCTTCCCTCAGCACTTGGAAGGAGGGATTTTTGGGAGCACTTTTAATTCTAGCCATGTATCTTAATCCTAGTTCTTGCCTCCTTAGATCAAGGGGAAGTTGGTCTGTATCAACATATATGCTTTCAACAGGCGAAGTTCTAAAAGCTCCTGAGCATATTCTCAGCCCCATATTGTGTACAACGTCCAGTTCCTTCAGCTTGGTTTTACAAGCTGAGGAATAAATCTGACAGCCATAGTCTAGCTTGGATCGACACAACGAGTCATACAGTCTCAGCAGGGATTTTTATCAGCTCCCCAACTAAATCCAGAGACAACCTTTAAAATATTGAGAGATTGTTTAACATTAGTCTTTAAGGCATTTATGTGGCTGGCCCATGTCAATTTCTGGTCAATGGTCATTCCCAAAAATTTTACTTCCTTTTCATAAGGAATGATAGATCCTTTTAAACTAAGGGTGGGAACCTCTTCCACACGCTGGCACCTAGTAAATCTTACAGAAACTGTTTTCGAGGAAGAGAATTTAAAACCATTCTCATCAGCCCACTTTGTAATAGTATTAACAGACCTTTGCAAATGTTTACATACTGACGAGGCATCATATCCTGTGCAGTATATTGCAAGGTCATCAACAAAAAGCGAGCATTTAACAGGTGATGATATTTGTTGCACAATACTGTTTATTGCAACTGAAAAAGTGTCACACTTAACACACTTCCTTGTGGAACACCCTCCTCCTGCACAAAAGGTTGGGAGAGTGTGTTGCCCACTCTAACCTTAAAAATCTCTCTGTTAAAAAGGAATATATGAATTTAATCATTCTTCCACATATGCCCATTTTGTGCAATTGTTTTAAGATGCCAATTCTCCAAGTAGTGTCATATGCTTTCTCTAGGTCGAAAAATACCCGATAGTCTGACATCGTTTGGCAAATCCTTGCTGGATTTGATTGGTCAGCCTCAGCAAAGGATCAAGGGTGGAACGATTTTTCCTGAAACCAAATTGAAATGGAGTTATTAGTCCTTTAGTTTCCAGGTGCCAAACTAATCTGGTGTTTATCATTTTCTCCATCAGCTTACAAACACAGCTGGTAAGAGCTATTGGTCTATAGCTGGTGGCTTGGGAAGCGTCTTTATTAGGCTTTTTTATGGGGACAATTATGGATATTTTCCAGTCCTTGGGTAAAATTCCAGTTTCCCATATTTTGTTTATAATCTTGAGTAGATACTTTTTGGCATCATCTGGGAGGTGTTTAAGCATTTCATATAAAATTGAATCACCCCCGGGAGCTGTTGATTCAGTTGAAGAGAGTGCTTCCCGAAATTCTCTTAAGGAAAATTTGTGGTTGTATGGTTCAGATTTTCCCGAATCAAATTTCAGAGTCATTTCAGCCTTCCGAATTCTCTGAAATTCTAGAGAATAATTATCAGGGCTGGAAACTTGAGAAAAGTGTTTTCCCAGCTCACTGGCAACTTCAGTGGGCTCTGTGATCAGAGTGTTATTGACTTTTAATGAGGGTAATGGTGACGCAACAAATTTTCCACTCAGTTTCCTAATTTTGCGCCACACCACTCTCAATGGAGTTTTGGAATTGATTCCATTGATATAATAAAGCCAACTCTCTCTTTGGCTTTCTTATAAAAACGCGCCGCTGCTTGGCTAACGCACGATTATAGATTAATTTAGACTGAGGGGAGCCACTAGTTTTGTATCGTCGGTAGCACTTCCTAGTGACTTTCCTCAGAGTACCACATGTCTTATTCCACCAGGGAACTGCAGGTCTGCGAGGTTTACCTTTGTCTTAGAGATCGAGCCCTCGGCACTCTTCAGAGTGGATTCAATGAAGTAGTCATAGGCATCCAGGTGAGAATGAAATGACTCAAATTCCTTATCTAGATTGACTCCTTGACTGAACTTGTCCCAGTCAGCATCCTCTACCTTCCACTTAGGTAATGTTTCAGATGGGGCATTTACAGCATATTTCAGATGGATCGGGTAATGATCACTGCCATTCAAATCTTCATTAACAGACCAGTTAAAGTCAAGGTGGATATTTGTTGAAGAAATACTAAGGTCCAGTGCAGAAAGATGATTATGATGAATATTGTGGAAGGTCATTGACCCATTATTATATAGTGCAACATCATTCGTATCAATAAGGTCCTCAATTATTTTCCCTTTGCCGTCTAAACACTGACTTCCCCAAAGGGGGTTGTGGGCATTAAAATCTCCTAATACGAGAAAAGGAGCGGGAAGTTGGTTAATCAAGGACTGAATATCTCCAATGTTAAAAGAAAGGTCTGGTGGGAGGTATAGTGAGCAGACCGTGATCCTCTTTGTCTAAGATGGCAGACACTGCAACCGCTTGGAGAGTTGTATTTAGTTGTATTGTGGAGTGCTGCAAAGACTTATTGATAATAATTGCAGCACCTCCATGAGCACGATCACCAACTGGGGGAGTAGAATTAAACATGGCATAATCAAGTCCAGGGTTGTAAGGAGAATTTCCTATCATTGTTTCTTGCAGGCATACGATCCTGGGCTGAATTCATTCATTAAAACTTTAAGATCTTCAGAACGGGCTCTGAGACCTTTGCAGTTCCACTGGAGGATGTCGTAAGTGAATGTAAAAAAAAGTTAAAAGTACTACTTCCCACTCACTGGAGGAAGTGCGATCCTAGGTTGGAGAGGAAAGTTCTCCTTTATCAGAGGTGGTTTTTTTGATCCCTTTTCGTCCTTGTTAAAGGTCGGGGTTTTTGGCTTACCATCAGATTTTGTGTTATGCCTTTGATGGTCAGGGTGTTCACTGGTCTTCTGAATATTGTTGTTGCTGTTGCTTTGAGTCTTAGGACAGCATGACTGGTAAGCACTCACCTGGCTTTGGGCTTTATATACATTTGGACTCACCTTTCTGGGTGGGGAGATCTCTTCAGCGCACTGAACCCATTTGATGTTTTTATTATAAACCTCATCACTGGGGATGTGTTCCTTGTGCGCTTTCTTGTGGAAGCAGCTGCTACCTTATCCCTGTTGTTAGTGGTAGCAACGACCGAAGGGTTAGAGTTTGCTCTCCTTATTTGGGGCTGTTCCTTCGATTCTTTCTTGGTGGGAATGTTCGCATATGTTTGCAAGCTTTGTTTGGGTGCTGAATCTCCTGCCTTTACTTTTGTTTCCACTTTGTGGTGTAGATTGTCCATGCTTTTTGAAGTGCAGTGTTTGGTACTAGGCTTCAAAGTACTTCGTGATTCAGGGTTCTGATTATTGTTTTCGGCCGATGTAGAAGCAGGTTTCCAGAGCCTACTAGTAGATGTTATTGGAGGCTTTGCTTTATTAGGATTCTTCATCAACCTTATGACAGAAGCATAAGTGGAGTTGGCACTTCTATTCGCTGCCATTACCACCCGCTTTGCTGCACTAAGGCTGATGTGTTCGTTGTCTGCCACTGCCAGCACTTCTTCTTCGAACCTGTGCCTGGGGCAGGTCCTAGAATTTGGAGTGTGGTCGCCTTCGCACTGAAAACAGTACCGGGCTGCTTCACACTCAGGGTTGTCGTGCTCTACAGAGCATACAGAACATCTTTTTTTATTAATACATGAGATTTGAATATGGCCGTATTAAGTAACATTTACGGCATTGTTTTGGCTTTTACGTTTGTATTTTTACCTGCATCCTTTCGTGGCCGACGATGAGGGTGTCAGGTAAATAACTAGAGGAGAAGGTTAGTAGGATGGCTGCATCGCCTCCCAGTTTTTAACTTGGTATATGCAAGGGGGCATCGTTTGAGAATTTCCTCCTCATTAAAGGCATGAAGATCTCTAGAGTATACCACCCCTCTTAAAGTGTTAAAGAATTTATGGGACGAATATGTTCAATATTCCCATCTTCAGGTGGTTTGAATTTGGTTAACAATACTGCTTGCGTCTCGTTTCCTGCTTTTATTAATAAGTTCTTCCCATACCTTTTCAAATTTCCGATGGGGATAGTACCACTTTGTTCTCAATGCATTCGGCACCTTTTATGAGATTATCCCTTCCTCCTAAAGCTAGCAACATGCCAAATTGGGGGGGGGAGTGTTCTGCTGCATGGAGACGATTCACGTTCTTCATCCTTTGGTACAAAATCAAATAGATCGTCATTCACATTTCTCACTGAAAACACCTTCGTGCTGAGTACTGCATCGTTGAGGACATGGCCATGTAATTTCTTCTGAGCCTCATATGCTTCCTGGGAAGAAGAGAATTTAATATAAGCAGAAAAAGTCCGCTTGTCTTTTCTAGATTCAATTTTATTCTTTCTACTTTTCCAAATTGCTTGGCTACACTGAACAAGCATTCATAGTCCAATGATAGGCTAATGTTAGTGCAATAGAGCACTCTATCTAAGTCAATTCCACCAGTTTTGATACCTCCCTGGTGTCTCGGAGTCTGGGTTAGTCCAATGGTCGAGCTCGTGTCCATGTCTACGCCAGAAGTCGTTTCCCGTGCCAGTAAGTCGCCAGATCCAGGAGGGAATACATGAGGCCAAATCCATTTTGAGAGAGCATTTTATATACTGCTTGGTTATATCAAGAAGGCACCGTGGATCAGTCAGGTATTGGGATTCTCCACCAATGGCACAAGTGAGAGTTGACTCCCAATGGTCCACCCCATACCCTACCCTGACGGGATAGCACCAACACGCTTTCAGTGGCCCAGGTATAAGCCTATCCGCCTGCTGAGAGCTCTGCCCCCACCAATGGGGACCGACTCCCCACCGTAAGCATGTTGGTGGGCTTCCGGACAAAAGCCAGGAGTCCCATCCCAAACACCAGCCCCCCCTGGATTCCGATGGGCTGATGCCTGGAGATGGTTCCGCCCTCAAGATAGCAATGGGAGGGTCCCATCACTACCTCTTGGGTCCAAACCATGTCAGGTGGTGACTTAACCACCACAACTCCCACAATTAGCTTCAGATGCCAACCCCTCCCAAAACACGGTCCCTTCTCAGACTCACCTAAGCAGCGAAATTTTTGCAAAAGTGGAAAATTCCACATAATTAATCCAAAATGTTAATAAAAATGTGACATGGAGGAGAAGGATGTAGTAAGAATGAAAATTTCTAGAAAGAAGAGATAGTTCTGACGAATTTAGTTGGATCGGCAGCAGAGTCTCAAGACTAGTGGAGAGGAATCCCAATCAGGTGTCAAGACCCTTCTGCTGGTCCCTAAGCCCCCTACCCACGACAAGGGGTCAGAATCTAGGGGGGGAAAAGGGAAGGGGGACGGGGAGGGAAGAGGGATTGGAAAGGAGGGGAATGGAGGACGAAGGGGGAGGGGATTATCACTTTTCCATGAGGGAGTTGAGGTCCTGGGGAGAGGGGGGATGGTTGTTTAGGAACCATGCTGCTTAAATCGGTTTATCATAAAAACATAAAACTGATACTCATACCCATACCCATATCTGTACCCATACCATGCCATTCACATACCTTCCGGTCGTATACAAACATCATAAAACATGGAAAAGGGAAGCGGGAGGGAAGAGGGATGGAAAAGGAGGAGGAGAGTGGAGGAGGAAGGGGAGGGGAGGGAAGAGGGATGGGAAAGGAGGGGCAAAGGAAGAAGGGGGAGGGGGATTATCCTTTTTCCATGAGGGAGTCGAGGGGGGGTTTGTGTTTAGGGACCACGCTGCCTAAACCGGCTTTTGGGGAGAGAGGGGAGAGGAGAGGGAGGTGGGAGTCGGCTTTTGGGGAGAGAGGGGAGAGGAGAGGGAGGTGGGAGTCGAGATCCCGGGGAGAGGGAGGCTGTTTAGGGACCACCCTGCTTAAACCGGCTTTTGGAAGGGCAGGGAAGTGGGAGGAATGGGGACACACACATGCGGAAACAAAGCCAAGGAAATTAATATAATAGAAGATAGATAGGGTGATCAGGCTGTACGTACATGGTAACTTGGGGAATGTATTGCATGATTGTGTTGCAAGCCCCTGGCACATCTTCATCTCTGATGCATTTAATTATGCTCTGCTGATACTCAATGTTGCACTGGTTTTGAAAAGATTCTTTACTATTGTACTCAGTTTCTTGCTTTTATCCATTTTTATATGTATTTGTTAATGGCTATCACTTGTATGGCACTGTGCATACACTGCATCTCATTACACCTATGTGTCTTCCATTGTGTTAAGTTTGTTGAGTTTAGAAATTGAGCTCATGCTCACTTTGAAAATGCATTTGCCAAGCAGCTTATTGGGGGAATCTCTTACTCATCATACTCATTCCACTTATTTGTTTTGCAACATAACACACTACTGTATTGCATTGGCTGTATGGGACAAGAAATTCAATACTTAAGCTCAAATATATGTGATAAATAAGACTTAATACTTAAGCTCAAATACATGTAGTAAACAAGACCTGTTAAGTTATAGGCATACATTATTACAATTTATCACTTGGTATACAAGTGTTAACCTTGTTATCTAGGCAATTAGAAGTCACCATAGGTTTTCCTGACTGCTTTGGTTTACTGATGATGGTTTTGCTGTAGCAGCTAGGATCTGGTAAGGCAGTGGCGATGGCTTAGAATATATGGAATTAGGTATGTGGGATTCACCAAAATTAAGAAGGATAGGGACAGATTGTAAATACTGTCTTATCTGGGAAAGCTGGAGGGCTTACTGAGTTAGAGGTAAGTCTGGCTTAAAGGTCCTTTTGTGGAATCATAAAATGCAAATTTTGAGTACATTGTAAGATTCATTGGAGTTCACGGAATACTATATTTTTTTATAGTTTTAATGTACTGAGAGTCTTTGTTTTAGTTCTGATCTCAGAAACTATGTAAATGTTTCATAATTACACATGATCTCAGGGCAAGTTTTGTGAGTGGTCAGGCACATCTTTTGACATGTACGGTATTCCAGTTATCAGAATGGTGAGTTAGGGTGTGGAGAAAAGATCTGAAATATTCTCTTGTTTTACAAGAGTTTTGTGGAACACCTCACTGTAGTGAGCACCTGTGAGCTGACCATTAAAGGGGCCCACCTAGAACCAGAATTGGTAATTGACTTGTGTTTATCAAGAGAGGAATAATGGCTATCTATTTTCCTAACAGACAGACCCTCTTCATAACAGCAATTTCCAGTATTTTACATAGCAGCATTTTTCCATCAAGGTTTTAAGGTTGTCATGTTTTAGATGCTATGATGTCCACAGAAAGGAAAGGGGTCATCAAAATTGTATCCCTGGAAGGTTTCCACTTGCCATAGTGAGGGGCTTGAGGAAGCCTTGAGTTGGAGATGAGGGGAATGGCCTGAGTGCACTTCTCTTTGTTGTTTAAACCAGTCAGGTGCCAGGAAAGCCAAGATGTATCTTTGTCAGTTTGCTGATACTTTTCATGAAGCACATAGGCTTATTGCATATCTTTGTCATCTTGAATCAAGGAGAGAAGGAACTATTTTAGGGCAACTGAGGAAGTTGAAATAATCGCATTTCTACAAGTATAGTCTGGAGGTTTGAGAACAAACTTTTAGGAGTTGTCTGTCTTGCTGGCTAGAACCTCTAGCATACTGCTTTCCCCAAACCAGAACATGTATTCTTGAGTGGGAAAACTGAAATAAAACAATTCTCAGCATTAATGTTTTTTGTGGCTTTATGCTGAAGAGTCTTACAGTTTAAGACTTATGGGACTCCTCGAATTGCAACCTGCATTGATATTTGCTCGCAAGCACTTTCAGAGCAAAAGCCGTAGAGAAAGTTACCTGATAAGGTCAGGGAAATTTACGTACATTTTGAGGAAGTCTTCATACACTGAAGAAGTTTTTAGAGTGAGACTGAATAGTGGGAAACTATCCATTTGGTTGCCAGGTGTTTTTTAGTTCTTTGTCAGTTTGTTGAGTGTACTGAGCCTAATTATTAAATAGCTTCTTGGTACTGGTCTCTTCTCTTGTTATTTGCAAACTTCTTTGATGACCATGAGGGGTCTCTCAATGTAGACTCATATGGTGCTTCCTAAATGAAAAAAACTTTTACATAATATTCCTTTTGAAAGTAGATTTCTTCATTCATTGGCCAAGCAATATAGGAGTTTAATTTTTCATTCCTTCAACCTAATGTTAGCCAATTCAAGAAGAACCTTGTCTCACCCCAGTGGCTTTTTTCAATGTAATGCTGATTGTTTCTCGTTACAGCATTGTCAGATCGTATATCTTATAGAGATTTAACTCTCTATTTCAAACTCCAGTGACACCACACCTCAGTACGTTTCACTGGAACTTTCAGATTGTAAGTCTTCATGAAGCTGTAGAGATTGTTGAGTCATCTCTATGAAATAATGGGTTTTATTGAATAGCTACAGATCAGTATGCTAGATGTAGAAAGAAATCAGCTTTAAGCTTGTACTTAGCCAAGGAGACCTTTTTCTGAATTTAATGCTGAAGAATGTTTCTGTACTTATTAACTTATCACATAGGCTCTGCTTTAGACTATGTTTATCTGGAAATTAAGTCAAAATTACCACATAGGCTCTGCTTTAGACTATGTTTATCTTGAAGTTAAGTCAAAATTTCTCTATTCATTGATCTTGTCAAGCACTCACATGTCTTGCATCCTCTTCAACTTTCCTTTGCACAATCTCTGCATCAGAGAAAATGTCCACTTGGCTGCCTTTCTTCCCATGTCCTCCTGCATTAGGAATGGGTTCATGAATAATGTGGAATTGAGTTTGCTCTTCAGTACAGTACCTTTAACAGGAAAAAAGTTCTCATACACGAGTCCCCTTAAATGGGACCATACTTAGATTCTTGTATGTCTTGTAACCTCCTATTCATGGGATCCCCAAGAAAGCTTCTCTGTAAGCCATGGCTAACAAAATAGCATCCTTTAAATATACTGCATTGCCAGCATATTGGTGAATTGCATGTAGCTTGGCAATATGTCTAATTTAGGCAAATTAATTTTTTTTTTTGCTGATCTCATCCCAGTTTGACAGTGCATTTCTACACTGGTGATTTTTATTTTGTTAAAACAGATTGTAGGTACAAGCCAATATACAAGCATTACAGTTTAAGAGCAATGATTCATAATCAGTTTTGAGGCAGCTGTTACACATACCGTAGGAATAAGTTGATTTTCAAAATTCTGGATTAATCATCCCAATGGTAGTATTTTTGATTTGTGCTTAATATGTACAGTAGGTACTGCTGCTTTAGCACTATTCCATAACTTCCATATTCATGCTTCTTATCGTCTTTACTCTTTCTAGTGTATAATTTATCACTTTTTTCATAATGATAGATCATGGTTCTAAGTTGTCTGTCTTGTCAGCCATCTGATATAAAAATTTGAAAAAGCAAAGAATGTCAACAGTAACAATATGCACAGAATGAATATAAAATAACCCAAGTTTAAATATATGCATGTATTTCTAAGTTTTCATATATTATTTCACGTGTGGTGCTTAGGGTATATTATGTTGTGCCATTTTACCCACTTCGATATTTTCTGGTTACCTTGAGAAATTGTAATAGAACTTGTATTCCATACTTGTATATTTTGGCATTATCATCCATTTAAATTTTTTATTCTTGTGGTGAAGAATTCACAGTTCCACTGTGTTTTTAACAAGAACTCCAGGATAATTCCGTTTCCCTGAGACTTGTGAAGTATCTCTTTCATTCTATGTATATTTTTTGATGCCCTATTTTATCTATGTTACTTAAATGTGTTTTTACATATATGTTTTATGAAATAGTGAAATCTTGAAATATGAAAATCTAAGATCTGAAACAAATAATTTTGGGTAGACATACTGTTGAAAAGTTTTACTGTGTAGAAAAAGTTAAGTATACCTTAGTTTAACCAGACCACTGAGCTGATTAACAGGTCTCCTAGAGTTTAGTAATTTAATGCAGATATGTTTCAAATATTATTATAGTGTGAAATTCATTCAGTTATTTTGATCAAGATATTTTGTAAAGTGTTTGACATTTTTCTAAGAAAAAGTTTCAATATTTTTTTTGTACATCATTCTTTATACAAGTATTTGCTTCTTACGTATTGGCTTTCTATTTGACAGAGGCTTTTGTCACCATTCATGACATCCTCAGTTCGTAATGTAACTGACGGGAAGACAGCAACTTTTGAAACTCGTCCTTATAAACTTCATAAGCTTGATGAAGCACCCAGTGCCACTTCTTCATGCACCCGTGAAGAAGCTCTGCTTTATTACAAACAAATGCAAATGATTAGACGACTTGAGTCAGCTTCTGGAAATCTTTATAAGGAAAAGGTATGTGGGTCGTGTCAGCTGTTCATATTACTTTCTTAAAAAGGTTATGGCTTCAGTTTTCAGACATATTTGCTTTAAAGAGTATATGAAATAAGTTTTATTACAAACCCATTAATCTTGTATAGCCTTTTTCCATGTGAAATGGACCAAGACACTCCAACTTATAAAAGATTGAAAGAACCCCGTCTATGCATGTGCCAGGTAACTCCACTGGTTCACAAAACTGTTTGCTCATTCCTCTCTGCATCTTTGTAGCTGTTTGGCTTCTTTGGATCAGTGCAGTAACGCCAAGATGGCAATGGAGAAGCTGCACTCTGACATTTCAGTTTCTTTCCAAGTCCTACTGGTGTCTGCAAAGAGATGTGAAGTTAAGCCTTTGGGCAAAGCTGTACTGTTGACGTCTTCCAATGCCTGCTGGAGCATCTGTTATTCTTCCTCCTTGTCTGTCTCTCAAGCTTTGGCCCAAAAGAAGATCTAGGGGAAGAAGGAAGGAGGATTGAGGCTCGTAGTCCTCCTCACCCAACACCATAAGTTGAGTGATGCCTATCATGCCATTTGGTAATGCGGCAACAACAGATGGGGCCATGGGCAGTGTATGTCCTTTGAGGTGATTACAAGCTTCCTTTTAAGGATTAACATCCTTCTCTTTCCCTCTAACATTTTTCATTCTCAGCCTTTGCTCCATAATAGATGAAAACTCTCTCTCTCTCTCTCTCTCTCTCTCTCTCTCTCTCTCTCTCTCTCTCTCTCTCTCTCTCTCTCTCTCTCATGTTCCAGTGTGCGAGAAAGACTTGCTAGAAGTTGATAAAGACTTGTTGGCACTTTCTTTTGGAGAGGTTGACTTGCAGCTAGAGACCAGTTTGGGTTTAGTGTGCAATGATATCTTGATGACTGGCTGATCCTGTTGTCTTGCTAGGAGCATTTACTTATGGATCAGGATGACTGCTTTCATTTTGTCTGGGTCTTGAGATAGTGATAAAATGATAAATTTGGAAAATTCTGACCATCAGCCTTAAGTTAAATATAACTTAGTTTTACCAGACCACTGAGCTGATTAACAGCTCTCCTAGGGCTGGCCCGAAGGATGAGACTTATTTTATGTGGCTAAGAACCAATTGGTTACTTAGCAACAGGACTTACAGCTTATTGTGGAATCAAAACCACATTATAGCGAGAAATGAATTTTTACTTATAGGACTTACCTGGTAGTTACATATAGCTGTCGTCTCTGACGCGCGGCAGAATTTTAAATTTCGCGCTAGCGCTAAAAACACCTAGGTGATCCCTCTACCAGCGCCCTCTATAGGTAACAAGGAACTATCCCAACAATGTTCTAGAACCCATTAAGTTTTCTGCCGAGAGACCGGTAACACGGTCTCGTTTTGTGGTTGAATTTTTTGTCTGCAATTTATACTTAAGTATTTCTTTGTGGTTTTTTTTTTTGCTAGCTAGCGCTTTGCTTTTGTGGTCGGAATTAATTCTTTGTACAATATGTCTGATTCTGGTTCCCAGTATAGATATTGTGCTTTAGGCTGTAGGACTCGTTTGCCTAAAAGGCGACTATCGACCCCATTCAGTTTGCTCTTCATGTAGGGGTAAATTTTGTAATTCAGAGAATACATGTGAGGAATGTATGCATCTAACAACGGATGAATGGTCAGCCTTAGAAAAATATCTACGGAAGTTAGAAAAGGACAGAGTTAGGAAAGCTTCGCAGAGGTCATCATCTGCTAAGTCTGTAGGGCAGGTAATTCAATCTGTTAACCCCTCTCCTATTAACTCTCCTTTGTCCGACCCTGTTGATCCCAATCCTATCACCGTGTCAGAGTTAAAAGTCCAAATGGACACTAAATTTTCAGCTGTGCTTTCAGCCATCCAGACGATGGGCCAAGCCATTGAAAAATTGGCTCCTCGAAGTGAAGTGTTAGTGGAGGAGGTGTCTGTTCGGCCCACTCGTTCTCCCAGGTCTAGACCTCTGTCGGACTCCCCTGGTTCAGGGAGAGGGCATGTCGAAAACCGAAAGGAGGCGAGTGGGGCTTGCTCCCGAGCAGTCACCCCCTCAAGTATTCCTGTTGTGCATTCCCAGGATGCTTCCGCACGCCATAGAAAAGGCGCTGCTGGGGATGTGTCTTCTAGTGGTGATGATTCGTTGACTCTTCCTCGAAGTGGGCGCTTCAAGCATTCTTCTCGCCCTCTCAAGAGGTCTCGCGCCGTCTCTCCTGCAGCGATTCCGAAGAAAAGATCGTTGACGGATCCGCATGCGGGCTGTAGCTTCTGGGAGGATCCTGAACCTTTTTCCTCCTCCTCTTCAGTAGATCAGCCCCCTCGTCGGAAGGAACCTACGCGTACTATTGCCCGTAATAAGCGTGTTTCCGTTCCAGGAGCGTCTACATCTCGTCCAGCCTCATCGCAGATAGTGCCTCCTCCTACTACCGGTCAACAAGATCCCCGTTTTGTCGCTCAAGTCACGGACAAATTGACGGATCTTATTCAGTTCTTTTGTGGCGCTCGTGCTGCTTCGGGAGCACCTGTTGCGGAGACACTTCCTTCGAATGCGCCACAAGTCTTGACTCAAGAGCCTCCCACTTCGCATGCACCAATGAAGAGGCTCAACCAGACGCTTCAGCATTCTTCTCTGGCTCCGGATTCGCCACGTTCGGTTGACGTAGCGCCACTTCAGCATGGCGCGGCGCCACTTCAGCTTGGCGCGGCGCCACTTCAGCTTGGCGCGGCGCCACACTTGACGGATTCGGCGCCACACTTGACGGATTCGCGCCACATCGGCATGGTCGTAAGACTTTAGATTCCATACGACCTACTTTTCGTCAGGAAACTGTTCCTGTGCACCAATTGTCTCCTGTGTCTTCTGTAGACGAAGAAATCGAAGAAGATGTAGAAATAGAAGAGGACTTTCCAGGAATCAAGGAGAAATCTTCGGGTTATAAGGAGTTACTCAAGTTTTTCGTGGAAAACTTTGGGGACTCTTTTAAGCCTTCGACTCCGGCTTCTCCCAGATCGCAGTTTAAGAGGGATAACGCCTCGGATCCAGCTCCTTTTACACGCCTAGTTTTGGCGATTTCGGCCAAGAAGGCTATCAAGAAAATTAATTCCTGGCTCTCAGACAAGAGAGAGCAAGGCAAGAGTATGTTTTGTCTTCCACCCTCCAGATTGGCTCATCGCAGCCGCATGTGGTACGAGACTGGAGAACGTTTTTCTTTGGGTGTGTCTGCCTCCGCTCAAGGAGACTTCTCCAGTCTAGTGGATTCAAGTCGTCACACAGCTCTTCAATCAGCGAAGATCTTTTTCACGCAGTCAGAGTTGGATCATCTTCTCAAGAGTATTTTTCGCTGTTGTGGAGGTCATCAGTTTCCTTGATTGGTCAGTGGCGGCTCTGGCTAGGAAAGTCAAAGAATTCGGACTTTTCGGATGCGCGGTCGACGGATTTCACTTGGTAGTCGACTGCATAGACAAGGGGGTATGCGATTGTGCCTTGGAGCTAACCGGTTTTTGCAACCGGAGTTCTGAAGAAACGTCAACTCTGGTGCTCTTTTTTGGCGAAGGTGTTTCCCGCAGCCAGAGGTCTGCTCTCCTCTTTGCTCCTTTGTCGAAGGACCACTTGTTCCCGAAGGAATTAGTTCGAGAGACTGCTGAAGCTCTCACACAAAAAGCTACACAGGACCTGTTGGCTCAGTCAGCAAAGAAGCCAAGAAGACTACTCCGGTAGCTACTTCCACCAAAACTTCGGTGTTTTGGACACTTCCAAGGCGTTCAGGGGGCAAGTCTGCTTCGGCCCTTTTCCAAGTTTCGTGGGAAAGGAAAATCTTCTACTCGACCTTCCAATTTTCAACAAAAGAAATGAGTGTGCTGTCCTCCACATAGCAGTAGGTGCCAGACTCCAGTCGTTCTCGGAAGCCTGGCAAAAGGTCACTCAAGATCCTTGGACCTTACAGGTGATCTGAGAGGGGTACTCCATCCCATTCCAACAAAAGCCCCCTCTATCGGACGCTCCA
Organism: Macrobrachium rosenbergii; assembly: GCF_040412425.1. Lineage (NCBI taxonomy): Eukaryota > Metazoa > Arthropoda > Malacostraca > Decapoda > Palaemonidae > Macrobrachium > Macrobrachium rosenbergii. The sequence continues at coordinate 16,352,530 of NC_089741.1, read as the reverse complement.
GTCGTTTTTCCAACATACTCCAACGACTCTCAGAAGTTTTGCACCCTTCGAGAAGAAGTAGAAGCACTACTAAGAAACAAGCCATCGAGTTAGTGCCGACCCCATGCTCTCCGGGGTTTTACAACCGTCTCTTTTAGTTTCAAAGGCGTCGGGAGGTTGGAGGCGGTTCTAGGCGTGGCGCTTTGAACGTTTTTAAAAAGAAGACGAAATTTTTCGATGGAAACGACAGAGTCAGTGTTAGCATCTCTTCAACCGGGCGACTGGATGGTCTCGATAGACCTCCAGGATGCGTGCTTCCACGTTCCTATCCATCAGGAATCAAGGAAGTTCCTGAGGTTTGTTTTCCAAAGCAAAGTTTTCCAGTTCAGAGCTCTTTGTTTTGGACTGTCAACTGCACCTCAAGTGTTTACAAGAGTTCTGTCAACGGTGGCGAAGAATCTTCACTTACAAGGAATAAGGATGTCAATGTATCTGGACGACTGGCTTCTGAAAGCACACTCCAAAGCCAAATGTGTGGAGGACCTAATGAAGACATTATCTCTGGTAAAGGAACTAGGCCTACTAGTCAATGTTCGAAATCGTCCCTGTCACCATCACAGCAGATAGTTTATTTGGGAGTGAGAATGGACTCTCTGACTTTTCGGGCTTCTCCATCAATACGGAGAGAGTAGAGTCTTGTCTAAGCATGATAGACGACTTTCTACATCGCGAGGTTTGCTCAGCCAACCAGTGGATGAGCTTACTGGGGACCTTAGCCTCGATGGAGAAGTTCGTAAAACTGGGGAGACTCAAGATGAGGCCTCTGCAGTTTTATCTACAAAGCCAATGGCCACATAAAACCCATCCGTTCCTTTCTTTTCAAGATCTCAGATCAGATCAAGAAGGAGCTGTTCTGGTGGAATTCAAGGGAAAGGCTACAGGAGGGAATTTCTCTTTTATCAAGAACCCAGACCTCACACTCTTGTCAGGCGCTTGGATCAGGGGTGGGGGCGACTTTAGACAACAAGGAATGTTCGGGCCTGTGGCAGGAAGAGCAGAAAGAACTGCACATAAATGTGAAAGAACTGAAAGCGGTACATCTAGCCCTGATACAATTTCAGCAAGAAGTAAAAGGCAAGGTTATTCTAGTTCAGTCGGACAACACGACAGCTCTTGCTTATATCAAGAGGCAAGGGGCACTCATTCCTTCTCCTGTATCAGACGACCAAGGAACTTTTAGAATGGTCGGAAGAGAACGAGGTCACGTTATTGACCAGGTTCATAAAAGGCGAGAGGAATGTAACAGCGGATCTTTTAAGCAGGAAGAACCAAGTCTTGCCCACGGAATGGACCTTACATCCGCAGGTTTGCAAACGATTGTGGAATCTGTGGGGTTGTCCGCTAGTAGACCTATTTGCAACAGACAGAACAAAACGCCTCCCAGTATATTGCTCCCCAGATCCGGACGACAAGGCACTTTGGGTGGATGCAATGACAATGAGTTGGGATTGCCTAGATCTTTTACGCTTTTCCACCGTTCAAAATTATCAGGAAGGTCTTGGAAAGTTCAGGAACCACAAGAACACCAAGATGACTCTAATCGTTCCTTTCTGGCCATCGAGGAATGGTTCCCAGATCTTCTTCTCCTCCTCCTGCAGATTTTCCGAGGATCCTCCGTCGAGGAAAGATCTACTCAGACAACCCCACTTCCTGAGGTTCCATCAGAACTTGTCCGCTCTACGGCTTGTCGCCTGCAGACTGTCGGCGACTCCTCAGGAAGAGAGGTTTTCAAAGGAGGTTGCAAAGCGCTATTGCGCGACCCAGAAGAAAGTCTTCGGCGCAGTATACCAGGCTAGATGGAATCAGTTTAGAACCTGGTGCAATAGACATGGAGTTTCGTCTTCTAAAACCTCTCTAAATCAAATAGCTAAGTTCTTGCTATCCCTTTTTAAGGAGAAAGGATTGTCTTTGAGCACGATTAAGGGTATCGATCTATGCTTGCTTGGTATTTAAGCACAGAGGTCTAGACATCTCGAACAATCAGGATCTAACAGATTTACTTAAGTCTTTTAATACCTCGAAGACGAAAGTTCCTAAACAAATAGCATGGAATTTGGACATCGTCCTTAAATGGATTTGTTCAGATCAATTCGAGCCTTTGGCAAATGCATCGCTGAGAAACTTGACTAAGAAAACTATTTTTCTAGTAACACTCGCAACAGCCAGGAGGGTGAGTGAGGTTCATGCATTGGACAAAACTATTGGTTTCTCTCAAGGAAAAAGCTGTTTGTTCTTCCTCTCTTAGGTTCTTAGCGAAGAACGAAGATGCGTCCAGACCATGGCCGAGGTCTTTCAGCATTAAGAGCCTTTCAGATCTTGTGGGAGAAGGAGAACAAGAGAGATTGTTGTGCCCGGTGAGAGCCTTAAAGTTCTATATTCACCAACAAAAGGTATCAGGGCTCTTCGAGAACTTGTGGTGTTCTGTGAGAAACCCGTCAAGACCACTTTCTAAGAATGCTCTTGCTTTCTTCTTAAGAGAAGTTATTTCAGAAGCCCATGTGAATTGTCAGGACTCAGACACGGGAACTCTGAAAGTGAGAGCACATGAGATAAGAGCTGTAGCTACTTCTTTGGCTTTCAGGCACAACCTCTCAGTGCAAAAGATTGTGAATTCTACATTTTGGCGATGTAAGTCGATCTTCGCATCGCATTACTTGTCAGAATTGAAGACTGATTTTGACAATGGCAGTACCTTAGGGCCTTTAGTAGTTACTGACACGGTGGTGGGTGAGGGAGAAAGAGGGCAACCCTATCCGACTAACATTTTCTCCTTGAAGTTGGAAATTGAGTTTGGTTAGCGTTGTTTTGTAGGTACTATGTTGTTGGTTTAGGAGTACCTACAATCTTTTAATTTTATGGTTGAAAGTTTTTAATTTTATATTTTGGTGATGGAGGTGATCCCTTATTGTTAATTTGGTTCTGCGCCCAGAGCAAAGGGCATACTAAGTCTTGTCCGTCACGGCGTTGTCCTCTCACGGCAAGTACTAACAGATTGTATCTGACACCGGATCCTTTATATCCTGTCTATACAATCGAGGGATAAGCAGACTACAGAGGCAGTAACCACTGAGTCAGCAATCCTTCAAGGTAAGGAACTAAAATTCATGTTTTTGATTTCTAACAATATATGTGGCTGACATGATCCCACCCCCTCTAAAGGTGCCAATCAGCTATATGTAACTACCAGGTAAGTCCTATAAGTAAAAATGATATTTTTATGATAAAATAAGGTTTTACTTATACTTACCTGGTAGTTACATGAGTAAACCCGCCCACCTCCCCTCTCATGTCAAGTGGGCTTAAAACTTAATGGGTTCTAGAACATTGTTGGGATAGTTCCTTGTTACCTATAGAGGGCGCTGGTAGAGGATCACCTAGGTGTTTTTAGCGCTAGCGCGAAATTTAAAATTCTGCCGCGCGTCAGAGACGACAGCTATATGTAACTACCAGGTAAGTATAAGTAAAACCTTATTTTATCATAAAAATATCATTTCTATCACCAGAAATAAATTCCTCTAACTCTCCATCAGCCGGCTGGGGGAATTGAACTCCGGCCCATCGAGTGACAGTCTGAAGCTCAACCGACTCAGCCAACAAAGGGCTACCATCAGCCTTAACAGATGAAGTACCCAGGCATGTTGACTGACATAGTAAGTGGTAAGAATCTTATCTGCATACTCTTGGATCAACAAGTTCAGGAAGGTGTCATTGCAGTTCTGGTCTTGACAGGAATAATCAGCTTGGTTTTGGGAAAATATTTTGTTACCTGTTGTCCCCAGGAGAGGCTCATCCCATGTGGGTGACTCCACTTGTCTTTGCTACAGTGGTGTCCAAAGTGGCAGTGGTTACTTGCTTCTGATCTTCGGACACTTCTCATGCCCCTGAGTTAGGAGGTGAAGGATGTTCTTATGTAGTGGAGGGACAGCAGGGATTTTGGGGGAGTTCTGTTGAACTACCCACCTCTGGAGATGCTCCTGCTCTCATATTCATTGAAGGAAGGGTTGGGAGCATACTTGAGTGTATGATTCTCACTCGTGCAGCATTTCTGGTAACACAATCATTCAGGGATCATTTGATGGGTCATTTGATAGTGCTGAGGAGCAAGAACAAGACTTGGGTAAATATGTCAGCAAGCAAGGCCAGTTGGTAAAGGTGATTCTTCACACCATTGAGCTGTTAGCCAGGCATATGCCTGTGGTTGGAATGTAGTGGCAGGCAAGTTCAGTCACCAGGGGAAGGTTGTATGGTCATAGTGGTCCCAGCGAGCGCATGTGGCGTAAAAGCTGCTTGAGTTTTGAGGAATGCTGGTAATCAATTTGCTCACCACACTTTTAAACATGGAGCACCTAGCATTTTGCTCTCCTGTTCTGGACCCATTTGGTTCACTGTAGGATGCCTTTCAATACCCATGGGACAACATTGATGTGTGGGCCTTTTCCCCATTCAGCCTGATCCATTGAGTGGTCAGTTGTGTGTGAATCATGCTTTGTCTCAGGGTGCTTCAGATGGCGCTTTGGCTACAAGCCAAGTGGTATCTCAGTCTGTTGAACTCATCAAGGCTGTGAGATAGCTATCTCCATGTCCTGTGCTGCCACTTACATTTTTTTTTATGTTAAGGGACTATCCAACAATTCCTTCAAGAGAAAGACTTTTCTTGCAGGACTGCACATGAGATATCCAGTACTGTTTGGTAAGTTCACAGCAGATATCTGTTGGGTGAAGTAGGCCATCTTCTGTCTTTTGGCCATGGGAGGGATATCTGTAGTTGGAGGCACTTGTCAGGAGATCACTGTCTGTCTCCAGCAAGACATGCTCCATCCTTATGAGGAGCTTTTAGAGGCGCATAGGACTAGGCACTTTAGATTTAAGTTTTGACTAATTTTCATTAATATTGACAGGCACAAGACATAGGTGTCCAAGAACACCATCTCAGTCTGGTTTTGGAAGTTCATCAAACATGTACGAGTATCGGGTGAGGGTGACTGCTCCATACTCCTGGCAGAGGCCCTTGAATTCTGGTGCATTGCTCCCTCCTTGGTGTTCAAGGAGAACATTTTGGTTTTCATGTATTGAAGGCAAGAATCTGCTGCTGCACACTACCTTCATCTTGTACATCATGGACATTGCCCACAAGTCCTTGGCCACCTCCTTAGGACCTGTGGTGGCTGTTCAGCGTTTATAGCTGTTGAAGTGACATTGGCCAGAAAAGCATCTTGCTTAAGATTCATGGTTGGAATGAAAGTGGGTTTAATGAAGAATGGTGTTTCTCTGTCGTAAATGTGACTCCTTCCATCTCCATGTAAACAGGTGGAGTGGGGTTGGCATTAAAGCATTATCATCTTTGGTCCTAATTGTGATATTGCCACATTTCTAAACCTGGATTCTCCCAGGTATCCTAGAACAAAATTACAAGAAAAGCAAACTCTAGTATAGGGTTTTGTAAGCCTTGACATCATACATGCTTGGCTACGAAGGTGGTTAAAGGACTCATCCCTTCCCCTGCTCCAGTGTTTGAATGAGAAGCTAGTATTTCTGGTTGGGACTAAAACAGTTATGTTCTTGAGACAACCCACATGAGTTTTCATGTAAAATTCAAAGGTCTGTATCACTGTAATATCAAATCTCAGTTGTAGGGTGATTTGCTTTTTTCACAGATGCAAACCTAAAGGCTTATCTTAATACAACATCTAACCGACTCCACCTTTGTTACTGTTGCCAAAGGAAAAAAGTATTAACAGTCGAGGGAGGGCAGTGCCTCCACTCTCTCACTTGCTTTGTTACCAGGCTTCGACAATCTGACCAACTTTTGCTGAAGGTACATCTATGACAAATACAAATTATCCTGAATTCACTATATTTGTAGAATTTTTGAGTTCTTAATGAGTTATTTTTGATAAAGAATCTGTTAGAATTTTTTTTTTATTATAGTTCAATCTAAATTGTATTTTCTGAATTACTGTATTACAAAAAATTTATGCCATGCACTTTTAGTATCTGTAGTGCTGTTGCAGATCACGAATTGAAAATTCTTATCTTTTTTAATTGTTCCAGGCTATTCGTGGATTTTGTCACCTGTACAGTGGTCAAGAAGCTATTTGTGTTGGAATTAAAGCTGCTCTGAGACCAGTAGATTCAGTAATCACAGCATACCGAGACCATGGTTGGGCCTATGTTATGGGTTGCTCAGTTTTAAGTAAGTTTTTTAACACTGATCTAGACAAAAATCATGCCTTACTGTTTTGTGTAAAAGACGTTGTAATTCTTTTTGTGGTTCCACATTCAGGCCATTACTTTTATGGATGTGATTGGATGTAAATGTTCATAGACCTTAACATTTAATAATATATCTTATTTTCTTGAAAATTAACTTCCAAGTACTGTACAGAGAATTTTTGGAAATTTTCTATATTCAGAACTAAAAGTTAGTAGTTTCCTATAAGTGAGAGCATGCATACCGCACGTTATACCCAGAATTTACGTAAAGATACAAAATAGGTTTTGATGTTGATGGTTGTTCATTAGTGAGTGAGGCTGCCTTACAGCATAGGTTCAGCACTCCTTCTGTGGCTCTTCACACTTCTTTTCACTTGGTATCCATTGAGTGCACTTTACTTTTTGCATGGCATTGTCTGAGAATTAGTCTGTTATAGGTGCTGAATTTCAACAACCAATTTTTTTGTTTAATTTTGCATCTACATATGTCGGTATTCGGTATCCTTATTTCATTGTCATTAAGTCAGTTTCCATATGGGATTGATATCCCTGTGGCAATTTGTGCATGTTTTTTAGGCTGTAACTGTTTTGAGTTATGTCATTAGTTAAATTATTTTAATGAGATCACTGATCACATTTCTGGACTCAGTTCTCATCCAAAGGATTTTTATTTAAATTAGAGATGAAGACTGGAGCAAGATAGGAGTTAAAGAAGTTGGACAACTTGGTGGGAAGAGATTAAAAGTAAAAAGCAGGCAGTGATGCAGTTTGGGATGAAGGTATGCTGCAAATAACATACAGTACAGTCTGCTTGTACTGCATAAGTTTAACTGTGAACTGTTCCCGATTATGGGCAAAATTTTAAAAATTAAGTCCTACTTCAGATGTGCTTTTTATTCTTTTAGGATATTTATTTTTGTTATTTTGGAATAATTATGTAGGTTTAGCTGGAGGGAAAACTTTTGCTGATTTTCATGACTAGCCATGCCTTCATCCATCTTGTTCTTGTAAGATGTAGTATACTTCCGTAGTGTAAGTTTCTGAGGCTGGTTGGAAGAACTTTGGGGTTGGGGTAAGGTCTGCCGAGCCTTCATTCAAGGGAAAGAGGAAGATTTTGAAAGATGCCAACATGTGGATAATTGAAGTGTTTTACATGCCCATACAAGTGAACCCATGCACCCTGAACCTCTTCTGGAATGTACCATTGGTGTGTGTGTGTATGTGAGTGTAGTTCTAAACAAGAGATCTGTTTTGCCACCTTATATCCACAATTATTTCAGTCTATAAAGATGGGTGTGTAAGTGTTCCTGCAGCCGGAACCTCAGGGATTCTTTATCTGTCAGCATCAAGATTCAGGTCTCTTTGCTTTTTGCCATTTGATTAATTATCTTATTACTGCTGAGGTGCATAATTCTGTTCTCTTAAAAGACAAAAAACTAAAAATCTTCTGTGTGGTCTTGGTGGCAGGGAGTGTTATAACCCAGTATCTGGTCTAATATCTTAACTGTTGGTATGAGACAATACCAACACAAGAAAAGGATCTGATTTTAGCACTTTTAACTGATGACTCAGTACTAAGATTCAAGGTAGATGAGGCAGCAAGATGCAAATTTGCACACCTGGCATTATCCATTTGTTGTAATATACTCCCTAGACAAAAATTATGGTCATATATATATATAATTTTAATAACTCCAGCTGACATAGCTGAGAGATGTGTTTTACAAGAAAAACTCATTTAGGTATCCTTTACAATATTGTTCTCGTGGAAGGTTATTTAATACATTATTGCTAAAACATGAAGTGTGTTTGTTGAATTGAGATATAAGAAGGGAAAGATTATAAGTGCTTTTTTAATTTGTTGAAGATATTGTAGCCTTACAGGAATGGCTTGAATACATTTGTTTGATTTTATGTGACTGAGATCCAGATAGAAGAGTTTTTAGATATCATTTTTAAAGGTCTTGAAGAATAATTTTTCATGATTGTAAAGAGTTTTCTAGGTATCTCATTTACTGTATTAGCAACTGAAACTCAAAAAAAGCCATGTATTATTTTTTTAATGGTATGAATATGAAAACCTATGACACATTGAAACATCCCACTGGTAAATGCATATCTCTTCCTCAAGATTGGTGTTTTTTTATCTATAGGTATACTGGCTGAACTGACTGGTAGGACGCAAGGTATGGTCCGTGGCAAGGGAGGCTCCATGCATATGTATACCAAAAACTTCTATGGAGGGAATGGTATTGTTGGAGCTCAAGTTCCTGTTGGTGCAGGTGTGGCCCTAGCAAATAAGTACCTGGAAAATGGGGGCATTTGTGTTGCTCTCTATGGTGACGGTGCTGCTAATCAGGTATGCATTACTAGTTTAGATATACAGGCGGTCCCCGGTTTACGACGGGGGTTCCGTTCTTGCGCCGCGTCGTAACCCGAAAATCGTCGTAAGCCGGAACATCGTCGAAAATCGTCAAAAATCCTAAGAAAACCTTACTTTTAATGCTCTGGGTGCATTGAAAACGATGTAAACTGCATTATTATTGAGTTTTACATAAAAAAAACCTTCAAATTATGATTATTCTGCCATTTTGGGGCCATATTTCTTCCGTCGGATCGGCGCGACGACGCCGTCGTAACCCGAACATGCGTCGTAAGCCAGGAAATAATTTCTGATGAATATATTTGAAAAGCGCCGAACCTCGGAACGTCGTAAGCCAGAACCGTCGTAAACCGGGGACTGCCTGTATGTTCAGTTTTTTTTTAAATCTTGAATCTCCTCCAGTATAGAAGGTATCATAATGACTTCTAATTACAGTGCAGTATTTGTATTGGAGAATCATTATTGGGCTTCTCTGTGTAAGTTAAAGGCTGAGAACCATAATGTATGCAACCCATGTCAGATTGAAATACAGTAAACCCCCCGTATTCACATTCTCACGATTCGCGGATTTCTCTGTGGAACGTATCTACCCATTATTCGCGGAAAATTTGCCCATTTGCGGTATTTTTCAATGAGAAATATTCACTAATTGCTGTATTTTCATATAATTTTCATGACTAAATGCACTTTTTGTGATAAAACTATTAAAATACTCGGGTATAAGCATTTTTAGAGGGTTTTTCTTGTGTTTAAACTATCAAAATAGGCAGTTCTAAGTGTTTTTAGAAGGGTTTTAAGTATTCACGGATTTTAGCTATTTGCAGGGGGATGGGGTGCAGTACGCATCCCCTGCGAATACGGGGGGTTTACTGTAAGTTGCTTTGCTATTTTATATATCATTATATATTTTAAAACATGTTTGTATTTCAGCCTAGAGGCTAAACCAGGTTTGTTTTTGAAGGGAAGGCAATGAATTTTAATATGGAAATTTAACTTCATCCCCTTTTTTTCTTTTATTGCAACAGCAATATTTTGGACTGAATAGCCTTTCACACAAACAGCAAACAAAACAGTGTGGGTGGAGTTTTTCCATGTAACTTTTCTTATGTTTTTTTGTGGTCTTCAGTGCAATGTTTTTATATCACAAAAACACTTCTGTTTCTATGTGGATACAAACCTTGTCTGTTATATGGTTGTTTTGGTGGTTGTCCTCTAGGACCTTGCTGTTACAGTAGGGTATTGTTCAAGGGAAGGCTGGCTGGAAAAAGGATTCATGGTTTCCATCCATCCCCTTCCTCTTTCATGAGTTTTTTCCCTCTGGTCCTTTCAGTCCTTTTCTTCTATCCTAGCTTTTAGGCTTGTAAGACGTAGATGATTGGTGGTCTCTTCCTAGGATAATCTTTTAGGGTATCACAGAAGTGTTACTTTAGTAAGAGGAATGCAGATCTTACTCCTTATGGGAACTAAGTGCTAGGAGATGTTGCTGGGGATGGACAAGCCCTTTGTTGGCCGAGTTGGTTGAGCTTCAGACCGTCATTCGATGGGCCGGAGTTCGATTCCCGCCGCCGGCTGATGAAGAGTTAGAGGAATTTATTTCTGGTGATAGAAATTCATTTCTCGCTATAATGTGGTTCGGATTCCACAATAAGCTGTAGGTCCCGTTGCTAAGTAACCAATTGGTTCTTAGCCACGTAAAAATAAGTCTAATCCTTCGGGCCAGCCCTAGGAGAGCTGTTAATCAGCTCAGTGGTCTGGTAAAACTAAGCTATACTTACTTTGGGGATGGACAGATGTGTCCCTGAGACTATACCTCAAGACTTTTTGGGGAACTGTTTTGATTATGGTAGTGTGACCTCTCCAGGATGGTTATTCTCCTTATGATAAATTATATTGCTGCTGTCTTGTACAGGTTTACAGGGGTATCTTGTGATTGGTACTGTACATTATCTGGACAATACAGCTTCCCCTTCAATGGTTGGTATACTGTCCACTGCCTGTACAGACATGCTATGCCCATTTTGCACTACATGTATCCCCTGCACCACTGGCTGTTACTATGAATTTAGTTTCCGTAATGTTTTGTTGCAGAACTTGTCTTTGTGCATGGTACTGATTTACCCTGATTGTTTGATAACATGTGGCAGTTCTTGTTGTTAAAGTAGGGCATGTTTGCATGTTGAGCAGTCAAGAGCAGATTGGACAGGTTCTTGTAGGGGTATGAGGACTTTGGTTGATGGAGAATGGAGGCCCTCATGAATACACCATCCTCATAGCCTTTTAAATGTCATCTATCAGTGGGCTCTCATCTTGTCAAGATTCCACTTCTGCCCATTCATTAGCAAGACTGACCCCCTGCAAAACACATTCAAAGGTGTCCCACTCCTGAGGTGAGAGTGGGGCTGCTCTCAGTGAAATGGTGACCAGAACGCCTTGTGCAATCACTTCTGTCATGACCAAGAGTTCACTAGGCATGATATCACAATCCTGTATCTTGTAGAATTCAGTCAACTTGTCGTCTGGTAAGGAGAGCAAACCCATGGGTTGTTTGTAGCCCCCTCATAGTACCCTGGCCATCCTTCCTCCACATGATGTCCTTGAGGATTATTGAGAGCGATTTTACTTAGGGCTGGTTGAAGCCCCTTACTGTCAAGTTGTTTGCATTTTGCTAAAGTTCCATCACTGACGAATCATAGGATGGTAGGGAAGGCTGTTGAAGGTCAAAGATACTGCAGGCCCAAATCAGGACTACATTGAAGGAAGATAAATTTTTCAGTGCTGATAGATATCTTTTGGTTCCTCATCAGACTCCTTTGTTGATAGCACCAAGTCCTGAGAGGAGTCAAGCCTTGTCTGCTTGCTCAGAGGAAGTCATCAGTACCTAATGCTCACTTGTGGTAGAGGTTTTAAGGCTAAAGAGGCTTTAAGGCTGAAGCTGTGGGGGCTGCTACATACTTTCCTCAGAGGTAAAATGTAAAGGATTCATATTATGTAAGTATTCCTGTTTCTACCTTTCAGCCATGTCCACTCTTGGATATCAAAGTGAATACAAGATGGCAGGGAGAGGATTTTTGCTTGAGGACTTTTGGGATGGGGAGTCAGTGGAAGAGCTTGAAACGGTCTTGGTTACATGCCGATCTGCTAGCTCTTGGGCTCGGTCTGCTAGTACATAACTTGTGGTAGTCCAAGTCTTCATTCTTTCTGAACAGTGTATGTTTGAGGAGTCACTTTAAGGGTTCTCCTGAAGCAGTCCCACAGAGCTTCTGTGGCTTGGGAAACTGGTCATGTGGGCCATCTAGCCTTGGTGTGTGTCCCTGTTGCAGCCATTGCTAAGGAGCATCTGCTGTTTGCACCTTCTTGATAGTTTGAGCCATAGCTGCTTCCAGAACCCCTTGAGGAGTGGGGATTGGTCCTCTGGTTTTTTCTTGACCATCCCCTTGAAAGGATGATAGGTGTAGTGCCAGAACTGTCCTAGAGGATGAAGACTGGGGAAGTAGATTCTCACAGCTTGGTAAAGGGCTAGAATCCAATCAAGTAGTTCATTGGTTGCTGAGGGGTCTATATTTCATAGGGAAGTGCCCTGTGAGTGGGGGCAGTCGTGGAGGGAGCTACTGCTTTGGCTGTCCTTTGAGAGGAAGATGCCTTGCCTGAGCAGTAGGGAGCTATTTCATAGACCAGCACTGGGCTTGAACTACAGATACAGTCTTTTGCTGAGTCTACTACATAAATTCTGCAGCTGTGGTCTGGAAAGGTGATTGCCCTTGGTGGCAGTAGTGTCATGGTGTGGCCATGTAGCATCGGGAACATGGTGCAGTGGCTTAATGAGACTGAGGAGAAGGCTGAGGAGGAAGCAGCAAGGTTGGTGGTTGTAAGGCCAGGGCTGAATCTCATATGTTCCAAGATCTCTGGGATGTGGCCTAGAGTGAGCAGCAGGGAAAGGGAGCGACCACCTCTCTTTTGTTTAGGGGGTGAGGCGAGTGCTGGAGGCTTGATCATTGGTGGGACTGGGACCAGTGATTCCATTTCTGCCTTTTTCTTTACCAGTGGCAGCAATGGCATAGCATTTGTAATTGGGATATTTGATGATAACCGCTCTATCACAGGAAGGGTAGCTTGGGACAATAGTGACCTGTTGCTGGCTGAAGATTCCAAAGACATGTTGGTGGGAATCTTGGGGGCAGAGCACTTTGTTTTCTGCACAAAAATGAACCTCTAAAGACATGTTGGTGGGAATCTTGGGAGCACAGCACTTCGTCTACAGCGAATATGTTTATGTCAAGACAAGGGCAAGCTGTAAGGAGCTTTGTCTAGGGAGAATATAAAAGAACTACATGTCTTATTTTTCAAGTCCTGGCATATTATAACCAGGTAAAAGTAAGAATATCTATGGGAAACTTCTCCAAACCCCTAATCACCACTTCAGTGCCCAGTTCTAGTCTAGAAAAGGAACAAGACACTGATATCCAGGGACAAAGTTAGGCAATGGTAATACAAAATGAAGAGAGAACTATCAGTGAAGGAAACTACTCCAGGAAAAGAACAAGGGTTGCTACTTGCTCAAAGCCTGTAAAGGAAGATACAAGTTGTTTTGCCCCAACACACACATCAGTATGGATGATACCAAGGATAAGAGTAGAGTAAAAATTGAGTAAAGCTTAGTATAAGAGCAAGATGACAAATACACGATCTTGGGAAGCACTAATGAGATGTTGATGCTTCATAGTTTGCTCAACTGAATAAGTGCAGATATTGAGTGGCAATACAAGCACACTTGATGGAGTAGATGTGCTATTTTCGAGATAATGGTTTGACAGGGATTAGTTCTACTTGGAATATATAAGGCATCTGATTAGTGGATTGTCATGAACAACCAGGCATGATAAGAGATATTGACTTCCTTATCTGTCCCAGTGAGTCCTTGCTAATAAGGGTGCAACATTTCCTCTGGAGACTACTAGGATGGTCAGAGACAGAAATAGATTAAAGTCAGTTTCTTCCTTTATTGGGGCATTGTTTGATTTTTGGGGGGACAGTTTAGACAACAGCTAGACTACTTGTAGAAAAGAAAGTGTCCAGTTGTTAGTGAGAGCATAGACTTACAACAGGTACACAAGACCTCTGCTACACACAGTAGAAACAAGGTTTGACAAGGAAAATGAAGACAATTTTGTAAGTGTTTGACTGTAGAATGTTAAGTTTCATGGTCAGAGTACAATAGGAAGATTATATTATAAATATTATGAATGAAGAATTGGTGATGAGATGTGGTATGAAGAGGCTGGAAAAAAGATAGATTTTAAGATTGAAAAGGTTTGGACATGCTGAAAAGGGATGAAGAACAGCCAGAAAAGTAGTTTTGGGAGGAGGACAAAAATCTTGAAGGAGGCCAGGAAACAGTGGACAAACAGGATGGACAAAGATTTGAACCTGACAGGAATTCAGGTAGTAGAGCTTAGATCATAAGAATGGAGAGAACTCATTTCATGTATAACCCCATAAAGGAAAAAGCTGACGTAAAAGTGTTGAGGATGAGGGGTGCTTTGTTCTGTTTTATATAGCTATCTTGTACTAGTTTTTAATTGTGTAAACTTCATCTTTTTTCACTAATGTTTTTCTTTTTCAGGGACAAGTATTTGAAGCCTATAACATTGCTAAACTAATGAACCTCCCAAGTGTCTTCATTTGTGAAAACAATGGTTATGGCATGGGAACAAGTGTTGACCGTGCTTCTGCATCTACATCTTATTATACTCGTGGAGATTATGTCCCAGGAATATGGGTTAGTGTAATATTATATGCACATTTGACATATGGTATTCACGTGTGCGATTTAAAAAATTTGACTCTCTAGTGTGTTTATAATAATAACAAATAGGATAGAACCTTATATCTAGAATCCATCTGTCCAGAAGGGTCAGTTATCAAGAGGCAGACAGTGATAAATAATAAAAATAACTTGCATGAAATGAAAACTCCCCAAATATACATTCACACACTAATACTAGCAGTAGCCACTAATAGTGTACATCGTTCATTCAGTGAGGTGAACAAATTTTAATTGAATTAGCCTTTCTTTACAAAATGTAGTTTGCAAACTTGTAAAATGAAAAACTATATTAGCTTTATCTAATTGAACATAGTTATTTTATGAAAAGGTTTAGTTTACAAACAAGTTATTATAATGTTAGTTTGGATTTTACACAATTAATTTTATAAGGAACTCTTTTGTTGTCATAATACATGTATGACTTGTGAGGGAGTATAACAGCTTCACTATGTATGTGATTGTATTGAACAAGTACTTTAAATTTCACTGCTGTTACAAAGGCTTATTGTTAATTAAACAGACAGCAGTTAGCTTAATACTGTATGTTCCTCTAATAGCAATCAGATTATGCAAGAAAATAAACAGCAACCATGATTCATAAATAATTCCTTGCAAAATAAAGTACACGTGTAATTCACGAGGGATTTACAACAGAAAATGTAAATAAATCTTGGAAGGATCTCAAATACAGGGAGTATCTGTTAGTATTATATGAATACAGTACAGTACCAGAAATAATTTGGTGCCATTTAAGAAAAATGTTAATCCTATCCCTTTTTTTTTTGTAGAAAGAAAATCTTTTATGTATTTTTTTGTTCCTTGAAGGAAATGTGATTTACTCCAGGTTACATCCATGCGCCTATTTGAGTTTGTCATTGTCCAGAATTGAGCAAGTTAAATATTTAACTGCTTTAATACCAAGTAAAGTGGGCAGTAGAAGGTAGCCCCCAGCATGGAAGAACAGCAATATTAATAATAATTTTGCACTCTTTACTGTGAAGTGAATGACAGTTTTCATCATTCATTCATTTATTTTAATACTATAGAAAGATTTGTCATAAAAAGATTATGCTTGCTTTTCTTGCAGATTGACGGTATGGATTTACTAAGTGTAAAAGAAGCCATAAAGTACTGCATTGACTATTGTGGTTCAGGCAAAGGACCTTTAGTTTTAGAGGTTGCTACTTACCGGTATTCAGGCCACTCCATGTCTGATCCTGGTACATCCTACCGAACCCGTGATGAGATTCAAGAAGTACGTCAGACCCGAGACCCAATTATGCTTTTCAAGGAGAACATACTCTCCGCAGAACTTGTTACAGCTGATGAACTAAAGGTAAATAGAAATGATACGTAAATATAGTAGCATACTGTATTCTGTATGGTGTGTAATAATTCCACATATCAGTACAATATATTTGTAATAATTCCACATATCAGTACATTTAGTAGATAGTTCTTTGAGCTGCATAATTGATCCTTTAAATTCTACTTAAAATATAATTGAAGTTTTTTGTGTTTAAGTACAGGTTTGCAAAGTTGTTTTAGGGCTTTTTATAAATCTGTAGAAAATTAAGATAATCCAGTATATGGTCTCATAAATTTGAAATTCCTAATCAGTCCAAAAAGTTGCATACCTTTAGAGATAGGGTTAGTATTTTCCTAACTAGTTTCAGTAAAAATATTTAATTCGTGATTTTTTGTGTATTTCCAGAAAATTGATTCTGAGGTTCGTAAAGAAGTCGATGAAAGCGTTAAGATTTCAAAAGTTGATAAAGAAATTGCCATACAAGAGTTAGCAGCTGACGTATATTCAGAACCCTTAGAAACAGTTATTCGTGGCACTACTCCATTCGACCCTTACACACATCAGCGCCTAAGTAAAATTATAAATCAACATTAATTACATGAAGTTAAGATGTAAATATAATGGTTTTCCATAAAGTTATCTTTGTTAACAAGTTATCAGACAAGCTGTTACGGATGTTTTTGTGAACAAGTTATCAGACATGCTGTTTCATTTGTTTCAAGTAGTATCCAATGATAGGGAGTATCCAAACTTTTGATGTGGTGTGTGTAACCATTTTCAATACAGGGTTAGTTGATAGTAACACTTTGGATTACATTTCATATCTAAAAGCTTTACCAGATTGTACCTAGGAAGTAATTAATATGGTTAATTTGTACATGAAGCATTTCAATTAGTGTATGTTGTAGCTATTTCAGAAGAGAATTTGGTGATGTACAAACACTTAATTGAGTGCCAAGTAGACTTTGTTGCCTTATTCCTGTAAAGTTTTCCTTTATCCACTGGAAGTCAAGAAAACCAAAGAAAATATCAGTAAAGTTTTGTTTAAAATTTTCAAACCATTTAGCCTACAGAGACAGACATACGACACAAGTAATTTTTTGTATTTTTTGGCCAAATATATTTTTAATGATGGATATACAGTATACAGTAGGTGAGAGGTATGCTGTATATGTGTACATATGTACCATAGTTATTAATAAAGACATTTATGTTTAGATTATGATTTGGGAACCCTGATTTCAAAAGGCAAAAGAAAACAGAAGTCAGTTTATTCTCAGTGAAATGATTGCTGAAAAAAATAACTGTACTTATTACTGGTAATTACTGTATATAGATGGAAAGAATATATTGTCCCTACAGGGGATAAACAAACACCGTGCCTTTTTTATATGGAGTAATCTCCAGCATGTACACTTGACTGGCTGTGAACTTACCGAAGGAGCATAATCTGATGGAGAAGGGGGAGAGAGGGATTTGGGGTTACCTATGCCAACCAGTCTTCCTTCAGCCATATACTTCTTTGGGCTCCCTTTTTTTTTGCTGTCATCTGTTTTTGTGTAGAATTGGCGGAGTACCCTTATCCTTTTCCTTTGTTTGTGATATGACAGTGTGTGTATGTCTGTGTTTTACTGTGGATTTTTATGCTAATTTTATTTTTACTACTTGTGTTTGGCCCAGTCTGTTATTGCACTTGTTGAATAAACAGGACTATGCTGCTGCAAGGGTCGGGATCAGTCTTGTAACCGATTCATGTCCCCCATTGCAGTCAATCCTAATTCTGTGTCTTACTTTGTTTAGAAGTAGGGAATGTACACGTGATTTACCATGTGAAGAATGTCCTGCTTGGTTTTCTCCACAGTGGGAGTGCTATGGTAGGAGTCATAGAAAGCCCAAGAAGGGTTCCCCAGCTTTTGTAAATAGTGGACCCATGCTGGAAGTAACATCTAATCCTTACAGAATCTTCCAACCCCCAGATTCTCCTCTCTCCCTCCCCTAGCACTTCTGTCCCTGGGAAAGGCAAGTTGCTATATGTGTAACCTATTCATCCCTTTTGTGATGATGAGGCTGAGCAGATTGCTTCCCTTACGTAGTTATGTAAGGTTTGGCCTTCCTTTAAAATTGCTGATACTCCTTCCCTCTTGGCTTTCCTTGACTCCTAGGCTGGGAAGGAGGTAGAACAAGTCATGATTGCTATGAGTGTGGAACCCCCTTTTCAGGTAGCCCCCTAGCCCCCTGAGGTCCAACCTGTTGCTGAGCACCTGGAGGTATTGACTTCCCCCCACCCTGCCTCTCTGCCCTCTCAAGTGCGTAGATTGTCTTGGGAGGCAGAGAGATCTGTGGGTTCGAAGGGAAGGTCTCACTACTATTCGTCCTTGTGGACCCTCTCCTTGTCATAGTCTTCCTTGCCTTCCTTGGATTATCACTATAGGAAGAAGAGGTCTAGCCATTCGTTGCTTCCCCTGCTCTAGGCAGAGCAGGGGTACTAGGCCTCCCTCAGATGGCTGGCACCCACGATGGAGGAGCAGTGCCTCTTCTCACCCTTCTTCAAATAGGAGCCATGCTCCTTCCTCTTCCCACCGTACCCCTGGGGCTGGATGCTGAAAAATTAATTCTAAGTTTGAATGGGAAATGTATGGTTATTCCTCTTCCTATCCTGTCCTTCTTCCTGATCGAGAGAAGATGAAATTTTTCAAGAAACAAGAGACTAAGGACTTAATTACATTGTTGAAAATACACAGTACTTTGGAAGAAGGGAAAAAAAATTTCTACAGAGGGGTCCATTACACCTCTGCAACAAAATTTGTCAGGTATGTGAGATTACTTCCCAAGTCTGAAGCAAAAAATGGACAAGGATCACCAAGAACACAATTCCAGTTGGGAAAACTGTATACTGTAATGAGATGGCAAGCCCTTGGAATAGACTTGCAGATAGTCCACATTGCTCAACAAGAATACAGAATCACTGGGAAAACTTTGTAATGAGCTTAAAGGACATGGCAAGCCCTTGAAATGGACTTGCAGATAGTCCACATTGCTCAACAAGAATACTGAATCACTATCTCCAGAGCCTGATGCCACCATCTCCAATAACTGCACATAAATGACAGAGTGAGATAGGGAGATACACAGCAATAAATGATAAGCTTCAGCATGAAAAACAGACATTAGAACCATTTCTTGATAGGTTAATATAGATACCCATAATTTTAAGTCTATAATGGTAAATGTAACCAACCCTAAATGTACAAGTTCCTCCTCTTTGAATAATATATGTTCGAATATGCATCCAAATATATTAATTAGGAAATAATACAATTAAGAATATAGTGAAGAACAGAGTATATACATAAAAACAGTCACTGAGCAGAGAACACCAAAGCATGACATGCCAGTACCTCTGTATTTCCTCATAAGAAAACTCATCATCTGATTTCCTCAGATATCTTGAGATGTTACTGAAGAACCATCTACAACTGTACCTATTGTTCATCATTAACTCGCCTTCACAAATGTGATTTAAAATTATTATAGATGTGTTCAGCAGATTAAAGCTTCCATTCCTACTGTACAACCATACAGCCATATATAAATGGTGAGCTCGGCTAAATTTTTGCATGTGCAGGCATTAAAGAAACTGAAATTCACATTAAATGTGAGATTTATAGAACAGTGAATGAATTAATACATAAGCAAGGCTAAATACAATACGATTCATTGATCCAAAGAAAAAAAAATTAGGAAATAGCATTATCCCATCTGAGGAATTGAAATGCCTGTTTAACATTTTGATGGCCATTGGAAGCAATCCAATCGACATATAAGGAAAAAGCCATACAACATCAGCAGTTAAGTATATTTTGGAACAATTTAGTAATAAGCAAATTGTAAGACTTTGTTATAAGTTCTTTAAAGAAATTGTATCAGCCAGGGTAGGGCCATAGTTGTGGACCTTTTAACCTCGCATCATGTCAAGTAAGTTGACTAAAAATAAACTATTTTATGTCACATTTTTCCTTTATAGGCTTGGACATGAAATGAGTTCTCTCTACTGTTTTCTGTCTGTTGTACTTGCTGCGTAAGTCCCGTCTGGTCTCATGTCTTCACCTATTCCTATTTTTCTCCTGGTATTCAACCTGCTGTTTCCATAAATACTACTTTTCTGACTGAATGTTCCATACCCATGTAGTAACCATCACAGTTTCTGAGATATCAGCGTTGATTTCCAGCTGAATATCACATCTCTCCACAATTTGCTCATTTGTGATATAATACTCCCACTGCAGTCCAGCCATGAATCACAGTACTTTAGAGTTAAAAGTCCTTAAAATCCACATTTGTTTTGTGAGTGCCCATGATAATATACATAGAACAATGGTACTAAATACAGTAGTGTGAAAACTAGAGGAAGACGATTGGTTTAACATCGTGAAAATTTCAGAAAAGGTACCGGTGTTCAAAATTTTCAGTTTGGTTATATGGAAGTGAAAAGAACAGAGGCTGTGTTTATAACGAGGTACTGTAATTACATAAGCACCACGCCAACAAATATATTCCCTGTAGGGGGGTTGTGCCATCAGTGCGCCTCATGCTGTGCACTGTAGGCATTACTTAAGGTTCTTTGCAGCATGCCTTTGGCCCCTAGCTGTGACCCCTTTCTTTCCGTTTACAGCACTGTACCTCCTTTAATATTCTTTTTCTTCCATCCTACTTTCCACTTTCTTCTAACAATTGATTCATAGTGCAACTGTTTCAGCGCTGAATAACTGCACAGGTCCCAGTGCTTGGCCTTTGGCCTAAATTCTATATTCAATTCATTTCGATTCAATTCAACAAAGAGATTACGAGGATCTTAAGAATGTGCTTGATGAAGCACCAATACAGGGAATTGGATGGGCATTACAATAACAGAGGTTACTGTTGAGACTCGATGAGTTAGTGATGTAATACTAGTGGCAGGTAACATCAGAAGGATCAAGCGTTGAGTCCTTAATCCATCATAGTAACAGAGGAAACTTTGAGGGAGTGCTGTATGCAGATATCCTGGTCTTAACAACAGAATCAGATGATGAGAATGTGACTGGTAAAACAGAACATTCAGGCAGTGTCATGTAGATGCTGTGGAAGAAGTGTGGAGTGAACTTTGTGGTACATAACAAATGTAACAGTATCACAAGTAATGTTCAGGACTTCAGAGTATAACTGGATTAAGAGATTTTCAGTGCCCTAAATGTATAAAATCAAAATGGGAAATGAGGAAGGAGAAGCACCACGTTGTGATAGAAGGACAGGATTTAGTAAAAATAAAAAAATTTCATTTACCTTGGGAACATACTCATCTGTGAAGCAGGTATTGTAGCAACAGCCAGCATTTTGTGGACTGAGACTGGGTAGACTACTGGTAAATAAGAGAACAGCCTCTCTGATGATATCTTGAATTGGAACTTCAGAAGTTCAAGCGAAGATGCAATGCATTAACTATTTTAATACAAATCTCCTTGTACTTTAATAGTTTACTTACATTTTTATTTATGTGTTAATTTATCTGATTTTCTAATAACTTATCTCCTCTTTCTGTATTTCGCTTTACCTCCTATTACTTCTGTAAAATGAACACCATATTCTTGGGAAGCCTGAATTTCAAGTCAATAGCCCCTGTGGGCTTGTTCTATATGAATAGGGTTAATCTTCTGGATAATAATGCAGTAATAATAAAATTAGTGTATAGGAAAAATTATGTAAGTAGACTTGTCACATTTTATTTTCTCTTCCACCACAACACGGTACATCCTCTTTTCTGCATCTACTTTTACACATTTCTAGGGATGAAAATAACTTAAACCAATTATATTCCAAAATCGTGAGCATTGCTTGTGACACTGTGACATTTGATATGTACTGCTGAGTTTACTACCATGACTCTTCCACAGTATCGGTGTGGCCACTTTCCTAAGTGTAGTTTTTCTTTTCCTGTCTGTCATCATAAACTTTGTTGTACTGTATAGCTTAACTCATTTTCATTTCCCTCTCCTTTCCCCTCTTCCATCCCCTACACGTTTCCCAGGCTTCTTCCTCTGATTCTGCTGTTGATGCCAAGTTATCTGCACTGAGCATTCCCTCAAAGCTACCTCCATTACTATGACAGATTAAGAAGGACTCGGTGCTTATCCTAGATTCACACAAACAGCCTTATCAAACTCTTCTGATGTGCCTAGCACTGTTCCACTCTAAAATTTTGTATACTGTAATACTGTAACATCAGTAGCCCAGTGAGTCTTAACAGTACCCTCTGCTTTTGTAATGCCCATCTAGTTGCTTGTTGCTTTTGGTATGCTGGCAGCTGCATTCTCAAGATCCATAAATATATTGGCACGGTACTTATACAGTTAACTCATCATAGACATTGCCTCTCTTGTTTTCACTGCCATACAGCCACGCTGGCAACTGTTTATCTCACCGCTACCCTCTCCCAAAATTTTCATAGCTTGTTCAAGCAATGTTCTGAATCTAAATTTTCACACCGAGGTCCATACCATAGTTCCTTATATATCTTTGTCGTACTGCCTTTCTTCTGGTCTATCCTTTCTTTCATCAGGTTTTCATATATATTCATGATTGACTAGTTCTTCAGCTGCTAATTTGAATAAGCTGCTTGGTATTCTTAATGGCGTTCGGACTTTTCCATTTTTTATCCTTTCAAGAGCTGTTTCAACACATCCTCCGTCATATCGTGAATTCACGCTCTTATTTTTTCTATTCGTTGACAGCTTTGAACAGGACTGTCTGATATAGGAAATGATTAACAAATTTACTTACCTCAGGCAAACATGTTTACTGAGGCCTTGAAAGGTGTTCCCTGCCACTGTCTGCCACTATTGTCAGTCTCACAAATTATTTTCATACCTCTTCCAGAGTTTCTCTGCAATTAAGCTGCACTGGTCAATACCAAGGTATTTCTGTATAAACGACTTAACTTAAAATATTTAATAAAATAAAATCCTTTTTCCAGGACTTAGTAAGGAAATTGGCTTCACATAGTTAAACCTTTGTGAATGGGACCTCACCTTATTGCTGTAGTTTTTCGAAGGACCCGGTGACACTTGAGAACTTCACCTAGAGTGTTTTCTTGCTGCATGTACTACTGACTGACGGGGCACTTACTAGAGAATGGTCATAAATAAGACCATCCTTTTCTCTAGGTTTTAAGCAGAAGACAGATTCCAGGGAGGGGATATGAGTGGATAACCCCTCGCTTCAATTCTGGCTCTGAAGGCCTGGGAAAAGGTGAAGAAGATGCATTAATGTTCCTGGCCAAAGTACTTGGCTCTCTCTCTCTCTCTCTCTCTCTCTCTCTCTCTCTCTCTCTCTCTCTCTCTCTCTCTCTCTGGCTTAGACTTTCAGTCTCTTTCAAAGTTTTCTATATAAAACGGAATTGTAGCTAATTTATCAATATTAAAAAAGCTGTTGTCAGGTACTTTTTAGGTTATAATAATTCTATTATAAACCAGTGTAACAGACTTCTGTAAGTTAATGTATTCGGAACATCAAAGGGTTATTTTTTCAAAGTTACGTTTTCAATCGAAACAATATTAAAATGCGAAATCCTTCGGTATTCGGAGAGACAGAGGGATACAGAAGTTATTTGTAGAAAATAAAAATTAGAGATAACGACTTGTACTTGCATTTCAAAATTACAAACTGAAAAAAAGATCAATATTAAATTATCGGATAGTTTGAAATCCAGCTATGCACGTTCTCGCAATGTAATATTTCTTTGATAGTACTGTACACGAAGCAACAGTAGGTACTACAGATTCCCTGTCTCTAAACCTTAAACTCCGCCCCCATTACAGAGTGACACAAAAAGATGATGGATAACAAATTCCAGTAGCACAGGTCAATAGGCATATGACGTATTTGAGATATAAAACCGTTTTTGGATGTTGTTTTAAAGGTTACAGAGCTTCCTAAAAGCTTATTGATGCTTTATTTTAGCTGAAGAATTTGATAGCTATAGGAGAAAACATGATGCTCTAGGGCCCTTGATCATTCATACACGTTGCACCTCCCAAAACCTTGGTGCACTCCATGAGCATTTATGACAATGTCAACGAAAACAGAGTGACATAAAAGTAATCTGTAAAAACTGCATTATTGTACACCACAATCTAACTGTCTTTTGGCTTTGAGAAAATCCCTGTCATTGTAAGAAAAGTATTCAAAATATATATTCTCGGATTCAGAACAAGTGACCTTCCTTTTCATTATAATTTCTGCCGAAATTAAAAATAAAATACATTGCATTAAGATCTTGGGCTGGCCAACAAATACAGGGTGATACAAAGAGTACAAAATCTCAACAGTACTCCCTGTCAGTCATCATCCCCTTTATCACACGGCGCTGAACTAAAATAAACTACTTAATCTTCTATTACAATAATATCAGGAAGGTCTGTGCTATGCCTAACAGGAGATTTCAGCTCCATTTTAATTCTAGTTTGTCAAACAACAAATAAAGTGCCTGGTGCTTCAGTACCGTTGACTAGGGGGAGACAGAGTGATGCAGAAGTTGTCCCCGGAAAAGGACCGTCTTTGGACAGCTCTTTCTATCTGCGTTTCACATTATTATGAAATAGAAAAAGTTCATCTCCAATCATCATTATGGGTTTAAATATACCTAAACTTATTATTTTTAAGTCACTGTTTTTTTTTGTGTTTTTGTGTGTGTGTGTTTTTTTTACAGTATATGCATACGGAGCAACGGTAGGTACTACAAATTCCCTGCCTCTCAACCTTAAGGCGTCTCCCCCGCCATTACCCCTTTGTACGGAGTGACACAAAAAGAACTTAAGGAATAGGAACTTCAGTTGTCTTGGCTCAGTAAGCATATGAAGTACTTCAAATAAATTAGTTAATATTTACACATTATTTCAAAGATTACAAGGTTTTATTAAAAGCACAATTTTGCGATAAGCATTAATACCTATCAGAGGACACATATCGCTTTAAGGTCCTTGATCATTCAAATACGATGCAACCCGCCAAAATAATACGGGTTGAAAGAAAAAACTGGGATACTATTTGGGCGGAATCGAAATACACCACCAGTTGTGTTTTGGCTTTGTGAAAATTCCAGTCACTATGAGAAAACTATTTCAAGCTTTATTTTCGCCTCCGGAGCAAGTGGATCCACTTTTCTAAATAATACCAACTGAAGTGTAATAAGGAATACATTCCTTTAAGATTCGTGGTGGCCAACCAATACCGAGTGATACAAAAAATACAGTATTACAATAACGTTCTAAGTTATTCATCATTCACCTTATCACAAGGCGCTGAACGAGAATAAAATAACTAATCTTTAATCACAATGATATTAGGAAGGCCTGTGATAGGCCTAACAGCAGATTTAAACTCAGTTTTAATCGTATTTTATCTATTAACGAGGAAAGTGCGTATTCATACAGTATCCTTGGCTGGGGAGACAGAGTGGTGCAAAAGCTATTTGATGATAAGAAAAAAATCACAGATAGCAATTTCTATTCCCAGTTCAACATTAAGATAATGAAAAAAAAACCTTCTATCATCTAATGGTTTCATCGGAATTCAATATTTCTTTGACAATCTCCGTACACGAGCAATGGTACGTGCTAAGGGTTCCCTGTCTCCCAACCCTAGGCGGACAACCACCCTTTGTACAGTGTGACACAAAATGAGCCTGAGGAATGGGAACTTGTTCTACTGGCTCCATAAACTTATGCAGTATTTCCAATAAGTTAGTCAATATTAAGACATCCCTTAAAAGATCACAAAAGTCCATAAAAGCTTGATTATGTTTTATTTTAGCTGAAAACTTTGATATCTATCAGAGGATGCTTAGCACTTTGGAATCCTTGATCATCCAAACTAATGCACCCGCCACAATGGTACAGGGTGATTAAAAAACACTGCTCACGTGTTATACATGGGCACCAATGAAAAATGTCAACCTTTTGGTTTCCTGAAAATACCAATCACTGTGAGAAAAGTATTTCAAGTTTTATTCTAGCCTCCGGAAAAGTGACTTTCCTGTCCATTGTAATTTCTATGACATGAAATGAGAAACGCATTGCTTTAATATCCTTCGGCTGGCCAACAAATACAGGGTGATACAAAAAGTGCCAT